>NC_034202.2:44759053-44841553 GCF_002021735.2 Oncorhynchus kisutch | reverse complement strand
AAATATGCTGCATTACAGTTTTTTCTCGATTGCTAAACGACAAAACTCATTCCAAGCAACACAACTCTTAACACATGGCTCAAAACACGCTCAGTGCAGCCAAACACTATGCACAACCCTCACTGAGATAACACACACTGTCACTCAGAACACACTGAGAGTAAAAACACTAGCATCAAACACCAATTCAGAAAATACTAACTTTTCATCTCTACAGTTTGAACAATTTCAGTGACTTCATACAAAGTCATATTTTCTTCAAAGAAAAGAGTGACATTCTTTCACATGATTTATTAAAATTTTTAGAACATAACAATTCTTTAAGGTAAATGAAAATTAGCAGTTTGCTTCAATAGTCTGTAGTAATTTACGGAATTACAGTAATGAGAAAAAAAAGGTAGAAACTAAAAGTACATACTGTAATTTGAACAAATAATTGAGGGGCTAATCCTGCCTCTCTCTAACATCCGGCACGCATGGCTTCCAAAAGAGACATTTGGTCATGTGGGTGGTGACCAAACACTTTCCACCTCCAGGCAGAGAACAACTCCTCTATTGGGTTGAGGAAGGGTGAATATGCAGGCAGGTACAAAACCATAAATCTGTGATGTGCTGCAAACCAATCTGTGACAGCTGCAAGAGTGGTGAAAAGCAACGTTATCGCAAACTATGACAAAAACTTGGGGGTTTCTTACTGGCTCCCCCTGTTCTGCTGGCACTAGCTGAGCATAGAGCTGTTCTAGGAAAGCTATAAGCCTTTCTGTGTTGTATGGGCCAATGAGTGGTGTGTTGAGAAGCAAACCATCATTGGCCATTGCAGCACACATGGTGATATTTCCCCCCTTTGGCCTGGAACCTCCACAGTGGCCCTTTGACCTATAATGTTCCTTCCTCTGCGCCGTTGGCAAGGTTAAATCCAGCTTCATCGATAAATACAAATGAATGTGGTCTTTCCAGTGCTTCCACCTCCATTACTCTCTGAAAAACAGTAAGTGCACAGTTTTACTGTAGAAATGCTAGTGTTTTTTTCACTGTAAATATTTTGTATAGCTGTGTACGTAACCTCAGACGTCTTACCTGGACATATTTACCCGTTCACTGTTTCTCTCGAACGGTACAGTGTATAACTGTTTATTGTAACTTGGTGTTTCTTTAGGACTCGAGCAATAGTTGTTGTGCTGACAGAATTAACATTTTCAAATATATCATTATCAGCCAGCACTCTATCTTGAATCTCCCGCAGTTTTATTGCATTGTTGACAACAACCATGTCAACAATAGCATTTTCCTGCGCATCTGAAAATATTTTTCCTCTTCCCCCTGTTGGGGGCAGCCTTTGGGTCCTGTTGTAAAAATATATTTTACAGTCAAACTTACTGTAATATATATCTGTGTCAATATTCTATAATTGCAATACAAAATAGATTCCTGTAATGTTTTCATTTACTATAAGGATGTAGCTCTCACCTCTTTGCATGAAGGAAAATTTGCATTACAGATGCCACTGTGGATCTTTGCAGATTGGGTTGCACCCTCGACCCTGCCTCTCTCAATGAGAGACCATGGTTCACGACATGGTCTATAAGTGTAGCCCTTATTTCATCTGAAATAACAGCTCTTTGTCTTCTTTGTCTTCCTCCACGCATCCGCCCTCTCCCTGCCACCCTTCTCCCTCCACGAACCCATCTTCCTTGTTCCATTTCCAAAATGAGTCTTTCTGAGCTCTACCTATATATACTGTAATATGTGTGTGTGTTCACTAACGAGTCTAAAACAAGACACCTGCTTAGCCTTTCAGCTGAAATTGCAATCAGCAGTGTTTGAAAGGCACAAGGCTGAAATCTATTCCGTTTTGAATGTGTGGTTCACAGTTTTGACAGCAGTGTGTTAGCATTTGAACAAAGTGCTGTAAATCCACAGTGTTGTGCAGGTTGTGGTTAAAGTCATGGGATAAGTGTGTAGAGTTTTGAAAACTGTGTTCAAGCAATGAAAAACGAACTAGAGTTTGGTCCACATGAACTGCTGCTGTGCAGACTGTAGTTAGAGTTTTGCACATGTGACTCCAGTTGTGTCCACTGTCGTTTAGCAATCGAAAAAAAACTGTAATCCACACTGAGACAATGAGGCAGTTTAAGGTATTAATGTAATATGTTAGATTAAACCACAAACAACCATACATCTGTTGCTATCTACTCTGAGACAACAAGATGGTTATGAATACACTGTGTGTACGTGTGTGTGTGTGTGTGTGTGTGTGTGTGTGTGTGTGTGTGTGTGTGTGTGTGTGTGTGTGTGTGTGTGTGTGCGTGTGCGCGTGCGTGCGTGTGTGTGTGTGTGTGCGTGTGTGCGTGTGCGTGCGCGTGCGTGCGTGTGCGTGTGTGTGTGTGTATGTGTGTTTGTTTTAGACAGCTTTAATTAAACAGTAAGGTGGTAACACATCTAATTGGGTTTGAGTCATTTCATTAAAACTGTTTGCCAGCTTCTTTGTTATTGTTCAAATTAATTCCATAAGATCTATATTCTACCTCGTGAATTCCATTAGATCTAGATTCTACCTCGTGAATTCCATAAGATCTATATTCTACCTCGTGAATTCCATTAGATCTAGATTCTACCTCGTGAATTCCATTAGATCTATATTCTACCTCGTGAATTCCATTAGATCTAGATTCTACCTCGTGAATTCCATTAGATCTATATTCTACCTCGTGAATTCCATTAGATCTAGATTCTACCTAGTGAATTCCATTAGATCTAGATTCTACCTCGTGAATTCCATTAGATCTAGATTCTACCTCGTGAATTCCATTAGATCTAGATTCTACCTCGTGAATTCCATTAGATCTAGATTCTACCTCGTGAATTCCATTAGATCTAGATTCTACCTCGTGAATTCCATTAGATCTAGATTCTACCTAGTGAATTCCATTAGATCTAGATTCTACCTAGTGAATTCCATTAGATCTAGATTCTACCTAGTGAATTCCATTAGATCTAGATTCTACCTAGTGAATTCCATTAGATCTAGATTCTACCTAGTGAATTCCATTAGATCTAGATTCTACCTAGTGAATTCCATTAGATCTAGATTCTACCTAGTGAATTCCATTAGATCTAGATTCTACCTAGTGAATTCCATAAGATCTATATTCTACCTCGTGAATTCCATTAGATCTAGATTCTACCTAGTGAATTCCATTAGATCTAGATTCTACCTAGTGAATTCCATAAGATCTAGATCCTACCTCGTGATTCCATTAGATCTAGATTCTACCTAGTGAATTCCATTAGATCTAGATTCTACCTAGTGAATTCCATTAGATCTAGATTCTACCTCGTGATTCCATTAGATCTAGATTCTACCTAGTGAATTCCATTAGATCTAGATTCTACCTAGTGAATTCCATTAGATCTAGATTCTACCTAGTGAATTCCATTAGATCTAGATTCTACCTCGTGAATTCCATTAGATCTAGATTCTACCTAGTGAATTCCATTAGATCTAGATTCTACCTCGTGAATTCCATTAGATCTAGATTCTACCTAGTGAATTCCATAAGATCTATATTCTACCTAGTGAATTCCATAAGATCTAGATTCTACCTCGTGAATTCCATTAGATCTAGATTTGACCTCGTGGATTCCATAAGATCTATATTCTACCTAGTGAATTCCATT
Source organism: Oncorhynchus kisutch (assembly GCF_002021735.2). Classification (NCBI taxonomy): domain Eukaryota; kingdom Metazoa; phylum Chordata; class Actinopteri; order Salmoniformes; family Salmonidae; genus Oncorhynchus; species Oncorhynchus kisutch. The sequence goes on along the minus strand of NC_034202.2, from coordinate 44,837,875 downwards.
AGATTTAGATTCTACCTCGTGGATTCCATAAGATCTAGATTCTACCTAGTGAATTCCATTAGATTTAAAATGGTGTTTTATTTTTCCTAGTGATGTAATTCATCCAAATGGAATATGATGTAATGAAGTACAACCCACAGTTTCAAGGTTTCAGTTCAAGGTTCAGGTCTGCCCTAAAAAGCTTAAAGCATCAGCCTTCTGGGGTGTGTAGGTAAACAACAGTAATGTTTTTCTAAGTATTGTATGAATCATTGGTGTATAATGCCACTGCCACTCTCTGTTATTATCTATGCAGTCACTTTAATAACTCGACCTACGTACATGTACATATTACCTTAATGACCTCGACTAACCTGTACCCCCGCACATTGACTCTGTACCGGTACCCCCCTGTATATAGCCTCCACATTGACTCTGTACCGGTACCCCCTGTATATAGCCTCCACATTGACTCTGTACCGGTACCCCCTGTATATAGCCTCCACATTGACTCTGTACCGGTACCCCCCTGTATATAGCCTCCACATTGACTCTGTACTGGTACCCCCTGTAAATAGCCTCCACATTGACTCTGTACCGGTACCCCCTGTATATAGCCTCCACATTGACTCTGTACTGGTACCCCCTGTATATAGCCTCCACATTGACTCTGTACCGGTACCCCCCTGTATATAGTCTCCACATTGACTCTGTACTGGTACCCCCTGTATATAGCCTCCACATTGACTCTGTACCGTAACACCCTATATATAGTCTCCACATTGACTCTGTACCGGTACCCCCTGTATATAGCCTCCACATTGACTCTGTACCGTAACACCCTGTATATAGCCTCCACATTGACTCTGTACCGTAACACCCTGTATATAGCCTCCACATTGACTCTGTACCGTAATACCCTGTATATAGCCTCCACATTGCCTCTGTACCGTAACACCCTGTATATAGCCTCCACATTGACTCTGTACCGTAACACCCTGTATATAGCCTCCACATTGACTCTGTACCTTAACACCCTGTATATAGTCTCCACATTGACTCTGTACCGTAACACCCTGTATATAGCCTCCACATTGACTCTGTACCGTAATACCCTGTATATAGCCTCCACATTGACTCTGTACCGTAACACCCTGTATATAGCCTCCACATTGACTCTGTACCTTAACACCCTGTATATAGTCTCCACATTGACTCTGTACCGTAACACCCTGTATATAGCCTCCACATTGACTCTGTACCGTAATACCCTGTATATAGCCTCCACATTGACTCTGTACCGATACCCCCTGTATATAGCCTCCACATTGACTCTGTACCGTAATACCCTGTATATAGCCTCCACATTGACTCTGTACCGATACCCCCTGTATATAGCCTCCACATTGACTCTGTACCGTAACACCCTGTATATAGCCTCCACATTGACTCTGTACCGGTACACCCTGTATATAGCCTCCACATTGACTCTGTACCGTAACACCCTGTATATAGCCTCCACATTGACTCTGTACCGTAACACCCTGTATATAGCCTCCACATTGCCTCACTACTGTTATTTTACTGCTGCTCTTTAATTATTTGTTACTTTTATTTCTTCTTTTTTTGTATTTTCTTAAAACTGTGTTCCTTGTGTAAAACTTCTTAAGGATTGGCATCCCGTCAACGAGACAGTTGTAAATCATGCAGCGAGTTATGTCAAGATCGCAGATTTTAGAGAAACAACAAATCTCGGTACTTATAAGTGACTCATGTCTGCTGAAAGCTTAAATTCATATTAATCTAAATGCACTGTCCATTTTACAGCAGCTATATGCGAAAATAATGGCATGCTATTGTTTGAGGAGAGCTCCTAACAACAACAAAAACAGTTTTGATAAATTCACTTCTGAAGGTGAATGTGTACTTACATTCTGAAATCTTGCTCTGATTGATCATCCAATGGGTCCCAGAGATAACTTGAAGTGTTGTTTTGTTAGAATATAAACCTTATTTTTCATATCCTAGAAGGTAACCAGACTTCCCTTTATCCTATAGGATCAAAGTCCAAGAATACAGATTTGACGATATTCTTGCAGAAAAAATGGAATATGAATGTGAATGTCTCCTTCGCGATTTGCCCAAATGTACCTGGGTGACTTCACACTAAAATTATTGTAGTTCACTCATACTTCAAGTATGAAACTTAGCGCATACACTGCTGACTACTTGTGGATACTTTTGGAATTACAACCAGAGTGATGGCTATAACTGTGGCCTTTCTCTTGCATTTCAAAGGTGGTGGGAGAAAAAGTTGTTTTTTTTTTCTTAGTCTTTTCTTTTACCAGATCTAATGTGTTATATTCAAAGTGTTTCCTTTCAAATGGTATCAATAATGTGCATATCCTTGCTTCAAGGCCTGAGCTACAGGCAGTTAGATTTGGGTATGTCATTTAGGCAAAAATTATTTTATCGTTGTATTTGGTGCATGTGACATAAATAATTTTGATTAGATTTGATAACTATAGAATTCTAGAATCATAATGTACAATGTGATATTGTCCCTCGGTCAAACGGCTACCTGTTCCCTTCATGGAGCCCTATGGTCCTGGTCGGTTGTGATACAGCCCAGGATTGAACACGGGTCTGTAGTGACGCCGCTAGCACTGTGAAGCAGTGCCTTAGACAGTTATTTAATCTGTAGACTAATAAACTGCATGGTTTCCCGAGTCGTAGTGGGAGGACCACACACAATGTCATTACATGACTTTACAGTACTTCGATATGGTGATTGTTACAGTTGAAGTCGGAAGTTTACATACACTTGGAATCATTAAAACTCATCTTTCAACCCCTCCACAAATGTCTTGTTAATAAACTATAGTTTTGGCAAGTCGGTTAGGACATCTACTTTGTGCATGACACAAGTAATTTTTCCAACAATTGTTTACAGACAGATTATTTCACTTATAATTCACTGAATCACAATTCCAGTGGGTCAGAAGTTTGTATACACCAAGTTGACTGTGCCTTTAAACAGCTTGGAATATTCCAGAAAATGATGTCATGGCTTTAGAAGCTTCTGATAGGCTATTCTTTTTTTTACCTTTATTTAACTAGCTTGGAATATTCCAGAAAATGATGTCATGGCTTTAGAAGCTTCTGATAGGCTATTCTTTTTTTTACCTTTATTTAACTAGGCAAGTCAAGAAGAACAAATTCTTATTTTCAATGACAGCCTAGGGAACAGTGGATTAACTTTCTGTTCAGGGGGCAGAACGACAGATTTGTACCTTGTCAGCTTGCAACCTTCCGGTTACTAGTCCAACGCTCTTACCACTAGGCTACCCTGCCGCCCCAGACATCATTTGAGTCCATTGGAGGTGTATCTGTGGATGTATTTCAAGGCCTACCTTCAAATTCAGTGCCTCTTTGCTTGACATCATGGGAGAATTCAATTAAATCAGCCAAAACCACAGAAAAAATCTGGTTCAACCGTGGGAGCAATTTCCAAATGCCTGAAGGTACCACGTTTGTCTGTACAAACAATAGTATGCAAGTATAAACACCATGGGACCACGCAGCCGTCATACCGCTCAGGAAGGAGATGCCTTCTGTCTCCTAGAGATGAACATACTTGTCACGCCCTGACCTTGGAGATCCTTTTTATGTCTCTATTTTTGTTTGGTCAGGGCGTGAGCTGGTGTGGGCATTTCTATGTGTTGTGTTTCTATGATTTTCTATCTCTATGTTTTGGTCGGGTGTGGTTCTCAATCAGGGCAGCTGTCGTTGGTGCCTTTTTCCCACCTGTCTTGGTGGGAAGTTGACTTTCTTTATTTCTTTATTTGCCTTTGAGCTTCACGGTTTGTTTTTGTATTGTTTATTGTTTTGTCGGCGTCATTTTGATCATTAAAAGATAATGTACGCTCACCACGCTGCACCTTGGTTCTCTCAATTCATCAGCCGTGACAGTACTTTCGTGGGAAAAGTGCAAATCAATCCCAGAACAACAGCAAAGGACCTTGTGAAGATGCCGGAGGAAACAGATACAAATGTATCTATATCCACAGGAAAACAAGTCCTATATCGACATAACCTGAAAGGCCGCTCAGCAAGGAAGAAGCCACTGCTCCAAAACCGCCATTGAAAGTGCCCTTGTGAAAATTTGTGGGCAGATCTGAAAAAGCGTGTGCGAGCAAGGAGGCCTTCAAACCTGACTCAGTTACATCAGCTCTGTCAGGAGGAATGGGCCAAAATCACCCAAGTTATTGTGGGAAGCTTGTGGAAGGCTACCCAAAACATTTGACCCAAGTTATACAATTTAAAGGCAATGCTACCAAATACTAATTGAGTGTATGTAAACTTCTGACAAATTCTCATTTGCAACTGCGACCTGGCCAAGATAAAGCGTAGCAATTCAACACATACAACAACACAGAGTTACACATGGAATAAACAAAACATAGTCAATAATACAGTAGAACAAAACAAAAAGTCTCTATACAGAGAGTGCAAATGAGGTAAGTTAAGGAAATAACAGCTGAAATAAATGATTCTCTCAACTATTATTCAGACATTTCACATTCTTAATAAAATAAAGTGGTGATCCTAACTGACCTAAAACAGGTAATTTTTACTAGGATTAAGTGAAAAACTGAGTTTAAATGTATTTGGCTAAGGTGTATGTAAAACTTCAGACTTCAACTGTACATCTGTCATCTATATATCTATCATCTATATATCTGTCATCTATATATCTGTCATCTATATATCTATCATCTATATATCTATCATCTATATATCTGTCATCTATATATCTATCATCTATATATCTGTCATCTATATATCTGTCATCTATATATCTGTCATCTATATATCTATCACCTATATATCTGTCATCTACATCTATCTCTATATGTGTCATCTGTCATCTATATATCTATCATCTATATATCTGTCATCTACATCTATCTCTATATGTGTCATCTATATATCTATCACTTATATATCTATCATCTATATATCTATCATCGATATATCGGTCATCAAGGTGTATGTAAACTTCAGACTTCAACTGTACATCAATATGAGCCCGTAAAGGTGTTTCCAGCGCTAATTCTCGCATAATTGATATTTACCAACACAAAAAAGATCCCACCAATGTCAAAAGAACAAATAATCTGTCTGCATTTATACAATTTTACCAAAACTTCCTGTTTCCATCACATCTGTCATCAAATATGCGTTATGACTTCACTCAATTAAAAACTGTGGATGGAAATGTGGCCACTGACAAAGAACCCTAATCTACCATGATTTTCAAAACACAATGTCTTGAATAACTAGGCAAAAACTAGAGGCATTTACAACGCTTAGAATATAGTCACTCAGAATTATAATTTAAACACATTTACCTAAACAGCTCCTTGGTGAAGGCTCCAGGACAAGAACTCATTATCTTTGTCACCAACAAACATAGTCATGGGTGGGTATCTCTCACATTCAATCGAAGGGCATGCTGGGAAATATGCTGATACAGTTGAAAACCCTTCAGTGTTAAAACAACACCCACAGTGTTTAGTGTTTAAAGACTAAAGGTCTTGTGGGCATGTTTTTAAAACGTTTTACAGTGACTAAACATGTTCTGGTGTTTACGATCTAAACACTGTGTTGCATTTCATTGAAATTCTAAATGCTTTGACGGGTTTGTAACAAGTATTTAGTTACAGTATGTGTTCTGATCCTAAACGCTTGTTGGCTCTGTAGATGAATCAGATCAATATGATAACAACTGATAACAACTGCTGGAGGGAGGGAGGAAAGGAAGGGAGGGAGCTGGAGAGGGGAGGGAGGGAGGGAGGGAGGGAGCAAGCTGGAGAAGGGAGGGAGGGAGGGAGGGAGCAAGCTGGAGAAGGGAGGGAGGGAGCTGGAGAAGGGAGGGAGGGAGGGAGCTGGAGAAGGGAGGGAGGGAGGGAGCTGGAGAAGGGAGGGAGGGAGGGAGCAAGCTGGAGAAGGGAGGGAGGGAGGGAGGGAGGGAGGGAGGGAGGGAGGGAGGGAGGGAGGGAGGGAGGGAGCTGGAGAAGGGAGGGAGGTAGCAAGCTGGAGAGGGGAGGGAGGGAGGGAGCAAGCTGGAGGGAGGGGGGGAGGGAGGGAGCAAGCTGGAGACGGGAGGGAGGTAGAAGCTGGAGAGGGGAAGGAGGGAGGGAGGTGGGATGTAGAAGCTGGAGAGGGGAGGGAGGTTGGTATAGAATACAAAGTTTGATGATAGGAACTTTATACTGTGCTATAGGGTTAAAGAGAGAATGTTGGATATGTGTGTGTGTGTGTGTGTGTGTGTGTGTGTGTGTGTGTGTGTGTGTGTGTGTGTGTGTGTGTGTGTGTGTGTGTGTGTGTGTGTGTGTGTGTGTGTGTGTGTGTGTGTGTGTGTGTGGGCGCAGCAGGTATACCAGAAAACAGCAGGTGATAATGGTTATGAACTCAGTGACAGTGAATCACACTGAGAGACACAGAGACACTGCAGAACTCTAGTTGCTTCTGGGCCTATTCTCTGTTCTCTCTGTTTCCCCTGTTTTCATTGTTCTCTCTGTTCTCTCTGTTCATTGTTCTCTCTGTTCTCTCTGTTCTCTCTGTTCTCTCTGTTCTCTCTGTTCTCTCTGTTCTCTCTGTTCTCTGTTCTCTGTCTGTTCTCTCTGTTCTCTCTGTTCTCTCTGTTCTCTGTTCTCTCTGTTCTCTCTGTTCTCTCTCTGTTCTCTCTGTTCTCTCTGTTCTCTCTGTTCTCTGCTCTCTCTGTTCTCTCTGTTCTCTCTGTTTTATCTGTGCTCTCTGTTCTCTATGTTCTCTCTGTTCTCTCTATTCTCTCTGTTCTCTCTGTTCTCTCTGCTCTCTCTGTTCTCTCTGTTTTCTCTGTGCTCTCTGTTCTCTCTGTTCTCTCTGTTCTCTATGTTCTCTCTGTTCTCTGCTCTCTGCTCTCTCTGTTCTCTGTCTGTTCTCTCTGTTCTCTCTGTTCTCTGTTCTCTCTGTTCTCTGCTCTCTCTGTTCTCTGTCTGTTCTCTCTGTTCTCTATCTGTTCTCTCTGTTCTCTCTGTTCTCTGTCTGTTCTCTTTGTTCTCTCTGTTCTCTGCTCTCTCTGTTCTCTCTGTTCTCTCTGTTCTCTCTGTTCTCTGTCTGTTCTCTCTGTTCTCTGTCTGTTCTCTCTGTTCTCTCTGTTCTCTCTGTTCTCTCTGTTCTCTGCTCTCTGCTCTCTCTGTTCTCTGTCTGTTCTCTCTGTTCTCTCTGTTCTCTGTTCTCTCTTCTCTGCTCTCTCTGTTCTCTGTCTGTTCTCTCTGTTCTCTGTCTGTTCTCTCTGTTCTCTGTATGTTCTCTCTGTTCTCTGCTCTCTCTGTTCTCTCTGTTCTCTCTGTTCTCTCTGTTCTCTATGTTCTCTCTGTTCTCTGTTCTCTCTTCTCTCTCTGTTCTCTCTGTTCTCTGTTCTCTCTTCTCTCTCTGTTCTCTCTGTTCTCTCTGTTCTCTATGTTCTCTATGTTCTCTCTGTTCTCTCGATCTTCTCGATTCGATCTTAGTCCTGTATTGCCGCTTTGCCTGTTTGATGGTTTGTCGGAGGGCATAGCGGGATTTCTTATAAGCTTCCGGGTTAGAGTCCCGCTCCTTGAAAGCGGCAGCTCTATCCTATCCTTTATCTCAGTGTGCATGTTGCCTGTAATCCATGGCTTCTGGTTGGGATATGTACGTACGGTCACTGTGGGGATGATATCATCGATGCACTTATTGATGAAGCCAGTGACTGATGTGGTGTACTCCTCAATGCCACCGGAAGAACATATTCCAGTCTGTTCTAACAAAACAGTCCTGTAGCTTAGCATCTGCTTCATCTAACCACTTTTTTATTGATCTCGTCACTGGTGCTTCCTGCTTTCATTTTTGTAGGAATCAGGAGGCTAGAATTAGGGTCAGATTTGCCAGAGGGAGAGCTTTGTGTCTGTGGCGTAAAGGTGGTTCAGAGTTTTTCCCCCTCTGGGTACACATTTAACATTTAACTTGCTGATAGAAATTTGGTAAAACAGGTGTACGTTTCCCTGTACGTTTCCATGTACGTTTCCATGTACGTTTCCCTGTACGTTTCCCTGTACGTTTCCCTGTACGTTTCCATGTACGTTTCCCTGTATGTTTCCCTGTGTGTTTCCCTGTACGTTTCCATGTACGTTTCCCTGTACGTTTCCATGTATGTTTCCCTGTACGTTTCCATGTACGTTTCCCTGTACGTTTCCCTGTATGTTTCCCTGTACGTTTCCATGTACGTTTCCCTGTATGTTTCCCTGTACGTTTCCCTGTACGTTTCCCTGTGCGTTTCCCTGTGCGTTTCCCTGTACGTTTCCCTGTGCGTTTCCCTGTGTGTTTCCTTGTACGTTTACATGTACGTTTACGTTTCCCTGTGCGTTTCCCTGTACGTTTCCCTGTACGTTTCCCTGTACGTTTCCATGTACGTTTCCCTGTATGTTTCCCTGTATGTTTCCCTGTACGTTTCCCTGTACGTTTCCATGTACGTTTCCCTGTGTGTTTCCCTGTACGTTTCCCTGTACGTTTCCCTGTGCGTTTCCCTGTACGTTTACGTTTCCCTGTATGTTTCCCTGTACGTTTCCCTGTACGTTTCCCTGTACGTTTCCCTGTACGTTTCCATGTACGTTTCCCTGTACGTTTCCCTGTATGTTTCCCTGTACGTTTCCATGTACGTTTCCCTGTACATTTCCCTGTACGTTTCCATGTACGTTTCCCTGTACGTTTCCCTGTACGTTTCCATGTATGTTTACGTTTCCCTGTGCGTTTCCCTGTGCGTTTCCCTGTGCGTTTCCCTGTACGTTTTCCATGTACGTTTACGTTTCCCTGTGCGTTTCCCTGTACGTTTCCCTGTGCATTTCCTTGTACGTTTCCCTGTACGTTTCCCTGTACGTTTCCCTGTACGTTTACGTTTCCCGGTACGTTTCCCTGTACGTTTACGTTTCCATGTACGTTTCCCTGTACGTTTCCCTGCGTTAAAGTCCTCGTGGCAATTTGAGATGAGACGGTAATTTGAAGAGGAGACGGTCATTTGAAAAGGAAACAGTCATTTGAGAGGAGACGGTATCTTGAAGAGGAGACAGTAATTTGAAGAGGAGACCGTAATTTGAAAAGGAGACAGTTATTTGAAGAGGAGACCGTAATTTGAAAAGGAGACAGTTATTTGAAGAGGAGACAGTTATTTGAAGAGGAGACAGTTATTTGAAGAGGAGACAGTTATTTGAAGAGGAGACAGTTATTTGAAGAGGAGTAGCATCACTCAGACATTCATGTATGTCTTACACTTACATCATACATTTTACTACATTATCTAACTATGCATGATACAAATACAGTATATTAAGTATATTAAACAAACAAGATTTTAAATACATTATCCATTTATCAGATAACCAGCCAAATGGGCTGAGTTATTAGGTGTAATCTGGCTTCTCGCTGGATGAAAAAAAAGACGAGTGTCGGCTCAAAAGAAAGGAGTCAAAAAGGAAGTGTAGTTTTAGTAAAGAAAAAAACTGAGTTGTATTCTAGGCCCCACGGAGCTGTTGTGCTGGTTGCCTAGTAACTGTAATCCGCTGATAAGAATCCAAAAGAGCTGGTGAAGAAAGAGAGAATGAGAGATACAAAGACTCTTTTACTGTTCTGTTCCTCTTAGATCTCCTGTTCTCTATCTCACCTCTGCATTCACTTTGCTCTCCCTCTCTATATCTCTCTTTCTCTGTGTCTCTCTCTTTCTCTCTCTCCCTCTCTCCATCTCTGTCTCTCTCTCTCTCTCTTTCTCTCTCTCCGTCTCTCTTTCTCTGTGTCTCTCTCTCTCTTTCTCTCTCTTCCTCTTCTCTCTCCTTCTCTTTCTCCCCCTCTTCGTCTCTCTCCCTCTGTCTCTCCCCCTCTCTCTCTTTATCGCTCTCTCTCTCTATCTCCTTCTCTGTCTCTCTCTCCCTGTCTCTCTTTCTTTGTGTCTCTCTCTCTCGTTCTATCTCTCCCTCTCTCCGTCTCTCTTTCTCTGTGTCTTTCTCTCTCTCCCCCTCTTCGTCTCTCTCTGTCTCTCTCTCCTTCTCTCTCTCCCCCTCTTTGTCTCTCTCCCTCTGTCTCTCCCTCTCTCTCTCTCTCTCTCTCTCTCTCTCTCTCTCTCTCTCTCTCTCTCTCTTTCTGTCTCTCTCTCTGTCTCTCTCTGTCTCTCTCTTTCTCTCTCTCTCTCTCTCTCTCTCTCTCTCTCTCTCTCTCTCTCTCTCTCTCTCTCTCTCTCTCTCTCAGAGAACAGAATGGCTTCTGTTCATGAGAACTGTTCCCAGAACTTAAGGTTGTGTGAAAAGTGTTGAATATTTATACCAAAAGTTCTAGTGACACAGCATCTATTCCACAACATCTGGTTTCTCCAATTTATATTCTGTGAAGTTATCAGGAGAGATAGATCACACTACCTCTCAGTGCTTTTCAGAAACTATTCACACCCCTTGACTTTTTACACATTTTGTTGTATTACAGCCTGAATTTATAATGGATTCAATTGAGATCTCTGTACCCCTCACATACAATTATCTGTAAGGTCCCTCAGTCAAACAGTGGATTTCATACACAGGTTCAACCACAAAGACCAGGGAGGTTTTCCAATGGCTCACAAAGGGCATCTATTGGTAGATTGGTAAAAAATAATTTAAAAAACAGACATTGAATCCCTTTGGTGAAGTTATTAATTACACTTCAGATGGTGTATCAATACACCCAGTCAAAGATACAGGTGTCCTTTCTAACTCAGTTTCTGAGGATGGATCAACGACACTGTAGTTACTCCACAATACTAATCTAAATGACAGAGTGAAAAGAAGGAAACCTGTACAGAATATATACACTGCTCAAAAAATAAAGGGAACCCTAAAATAACACATCCTAGATCTTAATGAATGAAATATTCTTATTAAATACTTTTTTCTTTACATAGTTGAATGTGCTGACAACAAAATCACACAAAAATTACGCACGGAGGTCTGGATTTGGAGTCACACTCCAAATTAAAGTGGAAAACCACACTACAGGCTGATCCAACTTTGATGTAATGTCCTTAAAACAAGTCAAAATGAGGCTCAGTAGTGTGTGTGGCCTCCACGTGCCTGTATGACCTCCCTACAACGCCTGGACATGCTCCTGATGAGGTGGCGGATGGTCTCCTGAGGGATCTCCTCCCAGACCTGGACTAAAGCATCCGCCAACTCCTGGACAGTCTGTGGTGCAACGTGGCGTTGGTGGATGGAGCGAGACATGATGTCCCAGATGTGCTCAATTGGATTCAGGTCTGGGGAACGGGCGGGCCAGTCCATAGCATCAATGCCTTCCTCTTGCAGGAACTGCTGACACACTCCAGCCACATGAGGTCTAGCATTGTCTTGCATTGCATCTCCACGGCATCTCCAGACTCTGTCACGTCTGTCACATGTGCTCAGTGTGAACCTGCTTTCATCTGTGAAGAGCACATGGCACCAGTGGCGAATTTGCCAATCTTGGTGTTCTCTGGCAAATGCCAAACGTCCTGCACGGTGTTGGGCTGTAAGCACAACCCCCACCTGTGGAAGTCGGGCCTTCATACCACCCTCATGGAGTCTGTGTTTGACCGTTTGAGCAGACACATGCACATTTGTGGTCTGCTGGAGGTCATTTTGCAGGGCTCTGGCAATGCTCCTCCTTGCACAAAGGCGGAGGTAGCGGTCCTGCTGCTGGGTTGTTGCCCTCCTACGGCCTCCTCCACGTCTCCTGATATACTGGCCTGTCTCCTGGTAGCGACCCTATGCTCTGGACACTACGCTGACAGACACAGCAAACCTTCTTGCCACAGCTCGCATTGATGTGCCATCCTGGATGAGCTGCACTACCTGAGCCACTTGTGTGGGTTGTAGACTCCGTCTCATGCTACCACTAGAGTGAAAGCACCGCCAGCATTCAAAAGTGACCAAAACATCAGCCAGGAGGCATAGGAACTGAGAAGTTGTCTGTGGTCACCACCTGCAGAACCACTCCTTTATTGCGGGTGTCTTGCTAATAGCCTATAATTTTCACCTGTTGTCTATTCCATTTGCACAACAGCATGTTTATTGTCAATCAGTGTTGCTTCCTAAGTGGACAGTGTGATTTCACAGAAGTGTGATTGACTTGGAGTTACATTGTGTTGTTTAAGTGTTCCCTTTATGTTTTTGAGCAGTGTAGTTAGATTTTGTTAACACTTTTTTTGGTTACTACATGATTCCATAATGTGTTATTTCATAGTTTTGATGTCTTCACTATTATTCTATAATGTAGAAAATACTAAAAATAAAAAACCCTGGAATGAGTAGGTGTTCTAAAACCCTGGAATGAGTAGGTGTTCTAAAACCCTGGAATGAGGAGGTGTTCTAAAACCCTGGAATGAGTAGGTGTTCTAAAACCCTGGAATGAGTAGGTGTTCTAAAACCCTGGAATGAGTAGGTGTTCTAAAACCCTGGAATGAGTAGGTGTTCTAAAACCCTGGAATGAGTAGGTGTTCTAAAACCCTGGAATGAGGAGGTGTTCTAAAACCCTGGAATGAGTAGGTGTTCTAAAACCCTGGAATGAGTAGGTGTTCTAAAACCCTGGAATGAGTAGGTGTTCTAAAACCCTGGAATGAGGAGGTGTTCTAAAACCCTGGAATGAGTAGGTGTTCTAAAACCCTGGAATGAGTAGGTGTTCTAAAACCCTGGAATGAGTAGGTGTTCTAAAACCCTGGAATGAGGAGGTGTTCTAAAACCCTGGAATGAGGAGGTGTTCTAAAACCCTGGAATGAGGAGGTGTTCTAAAACCCTGGAATGAGTAGGTGTTCTAAAACCCTGGAATGAGTAGGTGTTCTAAAACCCTGGAATGAGTAGGTGTTCTAAAACCCTGGAATGAGGAGGTGTTCTAAAACCCTGGAATGAGGAGGTGTTCTAAAACCCTGGAATGAGGAGGTGTTCTAAAACCCTGGAATGAGTAGGTGTTCTAAAACCCTGGAATGAGTAGGTGTTCTAAAACCCTGGAATGAGTAGGTGTTCTAAAACCCTGGAATGAGTAGGTGTTCTAAAACCCTGGAATGAGGAGGTGTTCTAAAACCCTGGAATGAGGAGGTGTTCTAAAACCCTGGAATGAGGAGGTGTTCTAAAACCCTGGAATGAGTAGGTGTTCTAAAACCCTGGAATGAGGAGGTGTTCTAAAACCCTGGAATGAGGAGGTGTTCTAAAACCCTGGAATGAGTAGGTGTTCTAAAACCCTGGAATGAGTAGGTGTTCTAAAACCCTGGAATGAGTAGGTGTTCTAAAACCCTTGAATGAGTAGGTGTTCTAAAACCCTGGAATGAGTAGGTGTTCTAAAACCCTGGAATGAGTAGGTGTTCTAAAACCCTGGAATGAGTAGGTGTTCTAAAACCCTGGAATGAGTAGGTGTTCTAAAACCCTTGAATGAGTAGGTGTTCTAAAACCCTGGAATGAGTAGGTGTTCTAAAACCCTGGAATGAGTAGGTGTTCTAAAACCCTAGAATGAGTAGGTGTTCTAAAACCCTGGAATGAGTAGGTGTTCTAAAACCCTGGAATGAGTAGGTGTTCTAAAACCCTAGAATGAGTAGGTGTTCTAAAACCCTGGAATGAGTAGGTGTTCTAAAACCCTGGAATGAGTAGGTGTTCTAAAACGCTGGAATGAGGAGGTGTTCTAAAACCCTGGAATGAGGAGGTGTTCTAAAACCCTGGAATGAGTAGGTGTTCTAAAACCCTGGAATGAGTAGGTGTTCTAAAACCCTGGAATGAGTAGGTGTTCTAAAACCCTGGAATGAGGAGGTGTTCTAAAACCCTGGAATGAGGAGGTGTTCTAAAACCCTGGAATGAGGAGGTGTTCTAAAACCCTGGAATGAGTAGGTGTTCTAAAACCCTGGAATGAGTAGGTGTTCTAAAACCCTGGAATGAGTAGGTGTTCTAAAACCCTGGAATGAGTAGGTGTTCTAAAACCCTGGAATGAGGAGGTGTTCTAAAACCCTGGAATGAGGAGGTGTTCTAAAACCCTGGAATGAGGAGGTGTTCTAAAACCCTCGAATGAGGAGGTGTTCTAAAACCCTGGAATGAGTAGGTGTTCTAAAACCCTGGAATGAGGAGGTGTTCTAAAACCCTCGAATGAGGAGGTGTTCTAAAACCCTGGAATGAGTAGGTGTTCTAAAACCCTGGAATGAGTAGGTGTTCTAAAACCCTGGAATGAGTAGGTGTTCTAAAACCCTTGAATGAGTAGGTGTTCTAAAACCCTGGAATGAGTAGGTGTTCTAAAACCCTGGAATGAGTAGGTGTTCTAAAACCCTGGAATGAGTAGGTGTTCTAAAACCCTGGAATGAGTAGGTGTTCTAAAACCCTTGAATGAGTAGGTGTTCTAAAACCCTGGAATGAGTAGGTGTTCTAAAACCCTGGAATGAGTAGGTGTTCTAAAACCCTAGAATGAGTAGGTGTTCTAAAACCCTGGAATGAGTAGGTGTTCTAAAACCCTGGAATGAGTAGGTGTTCTAAAACCCTAGAATGAGTAGGTGTTCTAAAACCCTGGAATGAGTAGGTGTTCTAAAACCCTGGAATGAGTAGGTGTTCTAAAACCCTGGAATGAGTAGGTGTTCTAAAACCCTGGAATGAGGAGGTGTTCTAAAACGCTGGAATGAGGAGGTGTTCTAAAACCCTGGAATGAGGAGGTGTTCTAAAACCCTGGAATGAGTAGGTGTTCTAAAACCCTGGAATGAGTAGGTGTTCTAAAACCCTGGAATGAGTAGGTGTTCTAAAACCCTGGAATGAGTAGGTGTTCTAAAACCCTGGAATGAGTAGGTGTTCTAAAACCCTGGAATGAGTAGGTAACGATGGTCATTATGGCCAAACAGTTCTATTTTTGTTTCATCAGACCAGAGGGCATTTCTCCAAAAAGTACGATCTTTGTCCCCATATGCAGTTGCAAACCGTAGTCTGGCTTTTTTACCGTGGTTTTGGAGCAGTGCCATCTTCCTTGCTGAGCGGCCTTTCAGGTTATGTCGATATAGGACTCATTTTACTGTGGAAAAAAATAATTTTGTACCTGTTTCCTCCAGCGTCTTCACAAGGTCCTTTGCTGTTGTTCTGGGATTGATTTGCACTTTTCACACCAAAGTATGTTCATCTCTAGGAGACAGAACACGTCTCCTTCCTGAGCGGTATGACACCTGCGTGGTCCCATTGCTCCCAAAGATGAACCAGACTTGTGGAAGTCTAATACATTTTCTGAGGTCTTGGCTGATTTCTTTAGATTGTCCCATGATGTCAAGCAAAGAGGCACTGAGATTGAAGGTAGGCCTTGAAATACATCCACAGGTACACTTCCAATTGACTCAAATGATATCAATATGCCTATCAGAAGCTTCTAAAGCCATGACATCATTTTCTGGAATTTTCCAAGCTGTTTAAATGCAGAGTCAACTTAGTGTATGTAAACTACTGACCCACTGGAATTGTGATACAGTGAATTATAAGTGAAATAATCTGTCTGTAAACAATTGTTGTAAAAATGACTTGTGTCACGCACAAAGTAGATGTCCTAACCGACTTGCCAAAACTATAGTTTGTTAACAAGAAATTTGTGGAGTGGTTGAAAAACGAGTTTTAATGACTCCAAGTGTATGTAAACTTCCGACTTCAACTGTAGAGGTAGATAGAGATGGCAGATATATAGATTACATATATAGAGATAGATGGAGATGACAGATATAGAGATATATAGAGATGACAGATATAGAGATATATAGAGATAGATGGAGATGACAGATTTATAGATTACAGATATAGACAAACATAGAGATGACAGATATAGAGATATATAGAGATGACAGATATAGAGATATATAGAGATGACAGATATAGATAGAGATGACAGATATAGAGATGTATAGAGAGGACAGATATAGAGATATATAGAGATTACAGATATAGATAGATAGATAGATAGATAGATAGATAGATAGATAGATAGATAGATAGATAGATAGATAGATAGATAGATAGATAGATAGATAGATCACACCAGGTCTGCGTTCCAAATAACACAATTTTCCCTTTGGGCCCCGGGTCAAAGGTAGTTCCCTATATAGGGAATAGAGTGCCGATTGGGATGCATTACCAACCTCAGTGGGTAGAGAAAACAGATACCAAGGATGAGTGCAGGACATAGAGGGAAGGTCAGATTTTAGGAAGGGGTGAAGAAGTCACTGTAGAATAGTGTAGAGAGAGATGACACCTGAAACCCGTCCCGTTGTGACACAGCGGTGTGTGTGTGTGTGTGTGTGTGTGTGTGTGTGTGTGTGTGTGTGTGTGTGTGTGTGTGTGTGTGTGTGTGTGTGTGTGTGTGTGTGTGTGTGTGAAATCATTGGACTGTTGTTAATGATGTTTGGGAAAACCTCTCCATACCATATCCTGTCGAGAGAGATGCAAGGTCAGTTTAGTGTGCGTGTGTGTGTGCGTGTGCGTGTGTGTAAGACATAAGGAATGGTTTGATAGAGGAGGGTAAACAGCATGTTTATTTTTATCACTGCACATATACAGCACAATACCATGGTAACCATCTACTGTGTAGGGTCATATATAATAACATGGTAACCATCTACTGTGTAGGGTCATATATAATACCATGTTAACCATCTGCTGTGTAGGGTCATATATAATACCATGGTAACCATCTGCTGTGTAGGGTCATATATAATACCATGGTAACCATCTGCTGTGTAGGGTCATATATAATACCATGGTAACCATCTGCTGTGTAGGGTCATATATAATACTATGGTAACCATCTGCTGTGTAGGGTCATATATAATACCATGGTAACCATCTGCTGTGTAGGGTCATATATAATACCATGGTAACCATCTACTGTGTAGGGTCATATATAATACCATGGTAACCATCTACTGTGTAGGGTCATATATAATACCATGGTAACCATCTGCTGTGTAGGGTCATATATAATACCATGGTAACCATCTGCTGTGTAGGGTCATATATAATACCATGGTAACCATCTACTGTGTAGGGTCATATATAATACCATGGTAACCATCTGCTGTGTAGGGTCATATATAATACCATGGTAACCATCTGCTGTGTAGGGTCATATATAATACCATGGTAACCATCTACTGTGTAGGGTCATATATAATAACATGGTAACCATCTACTGTGTAGGGTCATATATAATACCATGGTAACCATCTGCTGTGTAGGGTCATATATAATACCATGGTAACCATCTGCTGTGTAGGGTCATATATAATACCATGGTAACCATCTGCTGTGTAGGGTCATATATAATACCATGGTAACCATCTGCTGTGTAGGGTCATATATAATACCATGGTAACCATCTGCTGTGTAGGGTCATATATAATACCATGGTAACCATCTGCTGTGTAGGGTCATATATAATACCATGGTAACCATCTACTGTGTAGGGTCATATATAATACCATGGTAACCATCTACTGTGTAGGGTCATATATAATACCATGGTAACCATCTACTGTGTAGGGTCATATATAATACCATGGTAACCATCTACTGTGTAGGGTCATATATAATACCATGGTAACCATCTGCTGTGTAGGGTCATACCCAGTAACAGAACTAAGTAGACTGCATTTTATTTACAGAAATAATGTCCCCTCTTCACAACATTATTAAAGGGGAGAAAATGAAACACATTTGATTCAGCAAGTAAATGTGGATGATGTCTAATGTACAGTACAGAAAGAACTAGGGGAAGGATAATTGCCTATTCAGTAGAGAAATACAGGGAGGGAGGGAGGGAGGGAGGGAGGGAGGGAGGGAGGGAGGGAGGGAGGGAGGGGTTAAGGTAAGCGTTAAGGTTAATGTTTGAGGTAAGGGTTGAGGCAAGGGTTAAGGTTAAGGGTTAAGGTAAGGGTTAAGGTTAAGGTTTGAGGTAAGGGTCGAGGTAAGGGTTAAGGTATGGGTTAAGGTTAAGGTTAAGGGTTAAGGTAAGTGTTAAGGTAAGGGTTATGGTTTGAGGTAAGGGTTGAGGTAAGGGTTAAGGTATGGGTTAAGGTTAAGGGTTAAGGTAAGGGTTAAGGTTAAGGTTTGAGGTAAGGGTTGAGGTAAGGGTTAAGGTATGGGTTAAGGTTAAGGTCAGGGTTAAGGTATAGGTTGAGGTAAGGGTTAAGGTATAGGTTAAGATAAGGGTTAAGGTTTGAGGTAAGGGTTGAGGTAAGGGTTAAGGTTAAGGGTTAAGGTATAGGTTAAGGTAAGGTTTAAGGTATAGGTAGAGGTAAGGGTTAAGGTTGAGGTTTGAGGTAAGGGTTGAGGTAAGGGTTAAGGTTAAGGGTTAAGGTTTGGGATAGGGCTAAAACAAGTTTCTATCACTGGGATTGAACACGTGACCTTTAGCTTCAGATGGAATTAGGATAACACCACCCCAGCAAAACCCAAGCCTACTCGATGGTAATAGGGCTCACCGGTGCCCCATGTGGACGGTTTTGAAAGGGTTTTTCCTACATCCTCAGGGCATAGACAGACATCCAATTTTGAAGTGAATCCCGAGTGATCTGGCTGGATTGAGTGCTTATAAAGAGGGAACGCCAGGAGAGAGAGAGAAACAGAGAGACAGAGGGAGAGAGAGAGCATAGAGAGAGAAAACCATGAGATAGAGAGAAACAGAGAGACAGAGGGAGAGAGAGAGCATAGAGAGAGAAAACCATGAGAGAGAGAGAAACAGAAAGACGGAGGGAGAGAGAGAGCATAGAGAGAGAAAACCATGAGAGAGAAACAGAGAGACAGAGGGAGAGAGAGAGCATAGAGAGAGAAAACCATGAGAGAGATGGGAGAAAGGAGAGACAGAGGGAGAGAGAGAGAGCACAGAGAGAGAAAACCATGAGAGAGATGGGAGAGAAGAGAGTAGATAAAGAGTTAGAGAAGACAAACATAGAAGAGAAAGAAGCCACTCAGATTGTTAATTTCCTGTTTCCTGTTCTGGGTTCACAATGGCAATTCAACAATGTTCAGCTGGCTACCTCAGTAGAGTTTAGAGTCAGACTCATTATCACAGTGTTTTTATACCTCAGTAGAGTTTAGATCAGACTCATTATCACAGTGTTTTTATACCTCAGTAGAGTTTAGATCAGACTCATTATCACAGTGTTTTTATACCTCGGTAGAGTTCAGACTCAGACTCATTATCACAGTGTTTTTATACCTCAGTAGAGTTCAGACTCAGACTCATTATCACAGTGTTTTATACCTCAGTAGAGTTCAGACTCAGACTCATTATCACAGTGTTTTTATACCTCAGTAGAGTTCAGACTCAGACTCATTATCACAGTGTTTTTATACCTCAGTAGAGTTCAGACTCAGACTCATTATCACAGTGTTTTATACCTCAGTAGAGTTTAGATCAGACTCATTATCACAGTGTTTTATACCTCAGTAGAGTTTAGATCAGACTCATTATCACAGTGTTTTTATACCTCAGTAGAGTTTAGATCAGACTCATTATCACAGTGTTTTTATACCTCAGTAGAGTTTAGATCAGACTCATTATCACAGTGTTTTATACCTCAGTAGAGTTTAGATCAGACTCATTATCAGTGGTTTTATACCTCAGTAGAGTTTAGATCAGACTCATTATCACAGTGTTTTTATACCTCAGTAGAGTTTAGATCAGACTCATTATCACAGTGTTTTTATACCTCAGTAGAGTTTAGATCAGACTCATTATCACAGTGTTTTTATACCTCAGTAGAGTTTAGATCAGACTCATTATCACAGTGTTTTTATACCTCAGTAGAGTTTAGAGTCAGACTCATTATCAGTGTTTTTATACCTCAGTAGAGTTTAGAGTCAGACTCAGACTCATTATCACAGTGTTTTATACCTCAGTAGAGTTTAGATCAGACTCATTATCACAGTGATTTTATACCTCAGTAGAGTTCAGAGTTCAGATTATCACAGTTTTTTTTTCAAGGCCCTCTACTATTTTCTATGTTTACCAATGACCTGACACTGGCATTAAACAAAGCCTGTGGGTCCATGTATGCTGATGATTCAACCATATACCCATCAGCAACCACAGCTAATTGTTACGGTTTTCTACTATCTCCTCCTCCTCTGACGAAGAGGTGTAGCAAGGATCGGACCAAAATGCAGCGTGGTAATTTTGATACATGTTTAATGAACGAATAAACACGAACAAAACAAAAACAAGAACCGGACCGTAAAAACCTAAACAGCCTAATCTGGTGATAACAAACACAGAGACAGGAACAATCACCCACAAAACACTAAAAGAATATGGCTGTCTAAATATGGTTCCCAATCAGAGACAACGATAATCACCTGCCTCTGATTGAGAACCAATTCAGACAGCCATAGACTATGCTAGAAAACCCCACTAAGCCACAATCCCAAAACCTACGAAAAACCCCAATACAAAACACATCACATTATAAACCCATGTCACACCCTGGCCTGACTGAAATAGTAAAGAAAACACAAAATACTAAGACCAGGGCGTGACACTAATGAAGTCACTGAAACCCTTAACAAAGAGCTGAAGTCTGTTTTGGAATGGGTGGCCAGTAATAAACTGGTCCTGAACATCTCTAAAACTAAGAGCGTTTTATTTGGTACAAATCATTCCCTAAGTTCTAGACCTCAGCTGAATCTGGGAATGAATGGTGTGGCTGTTGAACAAGTTGGGGAGACTAAATTACTTGGTGTTACCTTAGTTCGTTAACTGTCATCAAAACATATACACTCAATGACTGTAAAGATGGGGAGATGTTTATTTGTAATAAAGAGATGCTCTGCTTTTTTTGACACCAAACTCCACAAAGCAAATCCTGCCGGCTCTAGTTTGGTCTAATCTTGATTATTGTCCAGTCATGTGGTCGAGTGCTGCAAAGAAAGACCTAGTTAAGCTGCAGTTGGCCCAGAACAGAGCAGCACGCCTTGCTCTTCATTGTAATCAGAGGGCTGATATAAATACTATGCTGCCAGTCTCTCTTGGCTAAGAGTTGAGGAGAGACTGACTGCATCACTTCTTCTTTTTATAAGAAGCAATGTGTTGAAAATCCCGAATTGTTTGCATAGTCAACTTACACACAGCTCTGACACACACACTTACCCCACCAGACATGCCACCAGGGGTCTTTTCATAGTCAACTTACACACAGCTCTGACACACACACTTACCCCACCAGACATGCCACCAGGGGTCTTTTCATAGTCAACTTACACACAGCTCTGACACACACACTTACCCCACCAGACATGCCACCAGTGGTCTTTTCATAGTCAACTTACACACAGCTCTGACACACACACTTACCCCACCAGACATGCCACCAGGGGTCTTTTCATAGTCAACTTACACACAGCTCTGACACACACACTTATCCCACCAGACATGCCACCAGGGGTCTTTTCATAGTCAACTTACACACAGCTCTGACACACACACTTATCCCACCAGACATGCCACCAGGGGTCTTTTCATAGTCAACTTACACACAGCTCTGACACACACACTTACCCCACCAGACATGCCACCAGTGGTCTTTTCATAGTCAACTTACACACAGCTCTGACACACACACTTACCCCACCAGACATGCCACCAGGGGTCTTTTCATAGTCAACTTACACACAGCTCTGACACACACACTTATCCCACCAGACATGCCACCAGGGGTCTTTTCATAGTCAACTTACACACAGCTCTGACACACACACTTATCCCACCAGACATGCCACCAGGGGTATTTTCATAGTCAACTTACACACAGCTCTGACACACACACTTACCCCACCAGACATGCCACCAGGGGTCTTTTCATAGTCAACTTACACACAGCTCTGACACACACACTTATCCCACCAGACATGCCACCAGGGGTCTTTTCATAGTCAACTTACACACAGCTCTGACACACACACTTACCCCACCAGACATGCCACCAGGGGTCTTTTCATAGTCCCCAAAACCAGAACAAATTCAAGATAGCATACAGTATTATATAGAGACCTAATTGTATGGAACTTCCTTCCATCTCATAATGCTCAAATAAACAGCAAACCTGGTTTCAAAAAACAGATTAACCAACACCTAGTGGCACAACGCCTCTCCCCTATTTGACCTAGACAGTTGGTGTGTATGTACTGATATCTAGACAGTTGGTGTGTATGTACTGATATCTAGACAGTTGGTGTGTATGTACTGATATCTAGACAGTTGGTGTGTATGTACTGATATCTAGACAGTTGGTGTGTATGTACTGATATCTAGACAGTTGGTGTGTATGTACTGATATCTAGACAGTTGGTGTGTAGGTACTGATATCTAGACAGTTGGTGTGTATGTACTGATATCTAGACAGTTGGTGTGTATGTACTGATATCTAGACAGTTGGTGTGTATGTACTGATATCTAGACAGTTGGTGTGTATGTACTGATATCTAGACAGTTGGTGTGTATGTACTGATATCTAGACAGTTGGTGTGTATGTACTGATATCTAGACAGTTGGTGTGTATGTACTGATATCTAGACAGTTGGTGTGTATGTACTGATATCTAGACAGTTGGTGTGTATGTACTGATATCTAGACAGTTGGTGTGTATGTACTGATATCTAGACAGTTGGTGTGTATGTACTGATATCTAGACAGTTGGTGTGTATGTACTGATATCTAGACAGTTGGTGTGTATGTACTGATATCTAGACAGTTGGTGTGTATGTACTGATATCTAGACAGTTGGTGTGTATGTACTGATATCTAGACAGTTGGTGTGTATGTACTGATATCTAGGACAGTTGGGTGTGTATGTACTGATATCTAGACAGTTGGTGTGTATGTACTGATATCTAGACAGTTGGTGTGTATGTACTGATATCTAGACAGTTGGTGTGTATGTACTGATATCTAGACAGTTGGTGTGTATGTACTGATATCTAGACAGTTGGTGTGTATGTACTGATATCTAGACAGTTGGTGTGTATGTACTGATATCTAGACAGTTGGTGTGTATGTACTGATATCTAGACAGTTGGTGTGTATGTACTGATATCTAGACAGTTGGTGTGTATGTACTGATATCTAGACAGTTGGTGTGTATGTACTGATATCTAGACAGTTGGTGTGTATGTACTGATATCTAGACAGTTGGTGTGTAGGTACTGATATCTAGACAGTTGGTGTGTAGGTACTGATATCTAGACAGTTGGTGTGTATGTACTGATATCTAGACAGTTGGTGTGTATGTACTGATATCTAGACAGTTGGTGTGTATGTACTGATATCTAGACAGTTGGTGTGTATGTACTGATATCTAGACAGTTGGTGTGTATGTACTGATATCTAGACAGTTGGTGTGTATGTACTGATATCTAGACAGTTGGTGTGTATGTACTGATATCTAGACAGTTGGTGTGTATGTACTGATATCTAGACAGTTGGTGTGTATGTACTGATATCTAGACAGTTGGTGTGTATGTACTGATATCTAGACAGTTGGTGTGTAGGTACTGATATCTAGACAGTTGGTGTGTATGTACTGATATCTAGACAGTTGGTGTGTATGTACTGATATCTAGACAGTTGGTGTGTATGTACTGATATCTAGACAGTTGGTGTGTAGGTACTGATATCTAGACAGTTGGTGTGTATGTACTGATATCTAGACAGTTGGTGTGTAGGTACTGATATCTAGACAGTTGGTGTGTATGTACTGATATCTAGACAGTTGGTGTGTATGTACTGATATCTAGACAGTTGGTGTGTATGTACTGATATCTAGACAGTTGGTGTGTATGTACTGATATCTAGACAGTTGGTGTGTATGTACTGATATCTAGACAGTTGGTGTGTATGTACTGATATCTAGACAGTTGGTGTGTATGTACTGATATTCTAGACAGTTGGTGTGTATGTACTGATATCTAGACAGTTGGTGTGTATGTACTGATATCTAGACAGTTGGTGTGTATGTACTGATATCTAGACAGTTGGTGTGTATGTACTGATATCTAGACAGTTGGTGTGTATGTACTGATATCTAGACAGTTGGTGTGTATGTACTGATATCTAGACAGTTGGTGTGTATGTACTGATATCTAGACAGTTGGTGTGTATGTACTGATATCTAGACAGTTGGTGTGTATGTACTGATATCTAGACAGTTGGTGTGTATGTACTGATATCTAGACAGTTGGTGTGTATGTACTGATATCTAGACAGTTGGTGTGTATGTACTGATATCTAGACAGTTGGTGTGTATGTACTGATATCTAGACAGTTGGTGTGTATGTACTGATATCTAGACAGTTGGTGTGTATGTACTGATATCTAGACAGTTGGTGTGTATGTACTGATATCTAGACAGTTGGTGTGTATGTACTGATATCTAGACAGTTGGTGTGTATGTACTGATATCTAGACAGTTGGTGTGTATGTACTGATATCTAGACAGTTGGTGTGTATGTACTGATATCTAGACAGTTGGTGTGTATGTACTGATATCTAGACAGTTGGTGTGTATGTACTGATATCTAGACAGTTGGTGTGTATGTACTGATATCTAGACAGTTGGTGTGTATGTACTGATATCTAGACAGTTGGTGTGTAGGTACTGATATCTAGACAGTTGGTGTGTAGGTACTGATATCTAGACAGTTGGTGTGTATGTACTGATATCTAGACAGTTGGTGTGTATGTTCTGTGTTTCATGTTGTGTGTTCTGTGTTCTATGTTTCATGTTGTGTGTTGTGTGTTGTGTGTTCTGTGTTTCATGTTCTGTGTTCTGTGTTCTATGTTTCATGTTGTGTGTTGTGTGTTCTGTGTTCTGTGTTTCATGTTGTGTGTTCTGTGTTCTGTGTTTCATGTTGTGTGTTCTGTGTTCTATGTTTCATGTTGTGTGTTCTGTGTTCTATGTTTCATGTTGTGTGTTGTGTGTTGTGTGTTCTGTGTTTCATGTTGTGTGTTCTGTGTTCTATGTTTCATGTTGTGTGTTGTGTGTTCTGTGTTCTGTGTTTCATGTTCTGTGTTCTGTGTTCTGTGTGGACGCCAGGAAGAGTAGCTGCTGTTTTGGCAACAGCTAATGTGGATCCTAATAAGATACCAAAATACCAAAATACCTCAGTAGAGTTTAGAGTCTGACCCATCAACACACAGCACACACACACACAGTTGCTCAGGAACACACGCACATGTACACCCACGAACGCAGGCACACACACACACACACACACACACACACACACTTTATGATACTGTCAAGAGGTTTTCTTTAATTTGAAACTTTTTTTTTTAAAACCTTTGTTGTTGTTGTAATGAGTTATTTTACAGTCGTGTTTCCCCCCCCCCATTGTATTTTTAATAACTTGTAGAAAATACACGTTATGAAGCATTATGACCACCCTGTGTCACTTCACTTGGGGTGGCGTTGGTAAATTCACTTGGGCTCTCTACTGCGACTTCAGAGAACTCTCATTTGACTGTACCAGAGCGTCGAATAACGGATGCATTTACGAACGCTCAACACCCGTTGAATATGGCCGGTGTCAATAAACGTTAGGGGGGAAAAAAGGGGTATTTAAATTGTTGCCAGCAGCACAGTTACAGTCACCAACGCTCTGGATGACATGACAACAGCCTAACCAGCTCTACTAGGGGGAGTAAAATGGTCAGAGTGAGTTGTTCTCTCATTTGTGTCTGGAAGAAGATTGCAAGCTAGCCAACGTTAGCCAGTTAGCTTGGGTTCTTGACTGCTGTTGTTAGGTCAGAACGGTCGTATCAGCCCTACTCCTCAGCCAGAGCGTCCAGACTTTACGAACAGATAATCTGACAACGCTCTGAATTGAGGAGCGCTCAGAGAGCGCACTCTGAGCACACTCTGAGCACACTCTGAGCACACTCTTATCTGGTGTCATAACCAGCCATACAATAACTACTGTTGTAGGTTATGACACTCTTATGTAGGTGTCATAACCAGCCATACAATAACTACTGTTGTAGGTTATGACACTCTTATGTAGGTGTCATAACCAGCCATACAATATCTACTGTTGTAGGTTATGACACTCTTATGTAGGTGTCATAACCAGCCATACAATTACTACTGTTGTAGGTTATGACACTCTTATGTAGGTGTCGTAACCTGCCATACAATTACTACTGTTGTAGGTTATGACACTCTTATGTAGGTGGTCATAACCAGCAATACAATAACTACTGTTGTAGGTTATGACACTCTTATGTAGGTGGTCATAACCAGCCATACAATAACTACTGTTGTAGGTTATGACACTCTTATGTAGGTGGTCATAACCAGCCATACAATAACTACTGTTGTAGGTTATGACACTCTTATGTAGGTGGTCATAACCAGCCATACAATAACTACTGTTGTAGGTTATGACACTCTTATGTAGGTGGTCATAACCAGCCATACAATAACTACTGTTGTAGGTTATGTAGGTTTTTACACTCTTATGTAGGTGGTCATAACCAGCCATAAAATAACTACTGTTGTAGGTTATGACACTCTTATGTAGGTGGTCATAACCAGCCATAAAATAACTACTGTTGTAGGTTATGACACTCGCAAACAAAAATGTTTCCCAAACACTCTGTTAAACATCTGTTTTGAATGAATAGTCGAAGATTTCTGCAGAAAGAATGACATGACACCTTGAGTGGCAGCGTAGCCTAGTGGTTAGAGCGTTGGACTAGTAACCAAAAGGTTGCAAGTTCGAATCCCCGAGCTGACAAGGTACAAATCTGTCATTCTGCCCCTGAACAGGCAGTTAACCCACTGTTCCTAGGCCGTCATTGAAAATAAGAATTTGTTCTTAACTGACTTGCCTAGTTAAAAAAAGATAAATAAAAAAATGAAGAGGAGGGAGAGAGATGAAGGGGGGGAGAGATGAAGGGGGGAGAGAGATGAAGAGGGGGAGAGAGAGATAGGGGGAGACTTTTCCAAGTTTTACTTTTGATAATTTACTACAAGGGTAAAAATATGTTTTACATTGTTGTTTTTTCTCCAATCTATATATTTCCCCATTGTTAGGTTGTTCTCTACACTAAATTCAGATGGGCAGCATTTATTTGGGCAGCATGTATTTGAATTGACCAGATGGGTAGTATTTCTGAAATATATATTTTAACTACTGCTGAGTATGTTGTATTACACTGGTCTGAACAACACTCCAATGTCTTTTAACTACTGCTGAGTATGTTGTATTACACTGGTCTGAACAACACTCCAATGTCTTTTAACTACTGCTGAGTATGTTGTATTACACTGGTCTGAACAACACTCCAATGTCTTTTAACTACTGCTGAGTATGTTGTATTACACTGGTCTGAACAACACTCCAATGTCTTTTAACTACTGCTGAGTATGTTGTATTACACTGGTCTGAACAACACTCCAATGTATTTTAACTACTGCTGAGTATGTTGTATTACACTGGTCTGAACAACACTCCAATGTCTTTTAACTACTGCTGAGTATGTTGTATTACACTGGTCTGAACAACACTCCAATGTCTTTTAACTACTGCTGAGTATGTTGTATTACACTGGTCTGAACAACACTCCAATGTCTTTTAACTACTGCTGAGTATGTTGTATTAGACTGGTCTGAACAACACTCCAATGTCTTTTAACTACTGCTGAGTATGTTGTATTACACTGGTCTGAACAACACTCCAATGTCTTTTAACTACTGCTGAGTATGTTGTATTACACTGGTCTGAACAACACTCCAATGTCTTTTAACTACTGCTGAGTATGTTGTATTACACTGGTCTGAACAACACTCCAATGTCTTTTAACTACTGCTGAGTATGTTGTATTACACTGGTCTGAACAACACTCCAATGTCTTTTAACTACTGCTGAGTATGTTGTATTACACTGGTCTGAACAACACTCCAATGTCTTTTAACTACTGCTGAGTATGTTGTATTACACTGGTCTGAACAACACTCCAATGTCTTTTAACTACTGCTGAGTATGTTGTATTACACTGGTCTGAACAACACTCCAATGTCTTTTAACTACTGCTGAGTATGTTGTATTACACTGGTCTGAACAACACTCCAATGTCTTTTAACTACTGCTGAGTATGTTGTATTACACTGGTCTGAACAACACTCCAATGTCTTTTAACTACTGCTGAGTATGTTGTATTACACTGGTCTGAACAACACTCCAATGTCTTTTAACTACTGCTGAGTATGTTGTATTACACTGGTCTGAACAACACTCCAATGTCTTTTAACTACTGCTGAGTATGTTGTATTACACTGGTCTGAACAACACTCCAATGTCTTTTAACTACTGCTGAGTATGTTGTATTACACTGGTCTGAACAACACTCCAATGTCTTTTAACTACTGCTGAGTATGTTGTATTACACTGGTCTGAACAACACTCCAATGTCTTTTAACTACTGCTGAGTATGTTGTATTACACTGGTCTGAACAACACTCCAATGTCTTTTAACTACTGCTGAGTATGTTGTATTACACTGGTCTGAACAACACTCCAATGTATTTTAACTACTGCTGAGTATGTTGTATTACACTGGTCTGAACAACACTCCAATGTCTTTTAACTACTGCTGAGTATGTTGTATTACACTGGTCTGAACAACACTCCAATGTCTTTTAACTACTGCTGAGTATGTTGTATTACACTGGTCTGAACAACACTCCAATGTCTTTTAACTACTGCTGAGTATGTTGTATTAGACTGGTCTGAACAACACTCCAATGTCTTTTAACTACTGCTGAGTATGTTGTATTACACTGGTCTGAACAACACTCCAATGTCTTTTAACTACTGCTGAGTATGTTGTATTACACTGGTCTGAACAACACTCCAATGTCTTTTAACTACTGCTGAGTATGTTGTATTACACTGGTCTGAACAACACTCCAATGTCTTTTAACTACTGCTGAGTATGTTGTATTACACTGGTCTGAACAACACTCCAATGTCTTTTAACTACTGCTGAGTATGTTGTATTACACTGGTCTGAACAACACTCCAATGTCTTTTAACTACTGCTGAGTATGTTGTATTACACTGGTCTGAACAACACTCCAATGTCTTTTAACTACTGCTGAGTATGTTGTATTACACTGGTCTGAACAACACTCCAATGTCTTTTAACTACTGCTGAGTATGTTGTATTACACTGGTCTGAACAACACTCCAATGTCTTTTAACTACTGCTGAGTATGTTGTATTACACTGGTCTGAACAACACTCCAATGTCTTTTAACTACTGCTGAGTATGTTGTATTACACTGGTCTGAACAACACTCCAATGTCTTTTAACTACTGCTGAGTATGTTGTATTACACTGGTCTGAACAACACTCCAATGTCTTTTAACTACTGCTGAGTATGTTGTATTACACTGGTCTGAACAACACTCCAATGTCTTTTAACTACTGCTGAGTATGTTGTATTACACTGGTCTGAACAACACTCCAATGTCTTTTAACTACTGCTGAGTATGTTGTATTACACTGGTCTGAACAACACTCCAATGTCTTTTAACTACTGCTGAGTATGTTGTATTACACTGGTCTGAACAACACTCCAATGTCTTTTAACTACTGCTGAGTATGTTGTATTACACTGGTCTGAACAACAATCCAATGTCTTTTAACTACTGCTGAGTATGTTGTATTACACTGGTCTGAACAACACTCCAATGTCTTTTAACTACTGCTGAGTATGTTGTATTACACTGGTCTGAACAACACTCCAATGTCTTTTAATTACTGCTGAGTATGTTGTATTACACTGGTCTGAACAACACTCCAATGTCTTTTAACTACTGCTGAGTATGTTGTATTACACTGGTCTGAACAACACTCCAATGTCTTTTAACTACTGCTGAGTATGTTGTATTACACTGGTCTGAACAACACTCCAATGTCTTTTATAACAAGATATTTTCAGAAGCTGTCATTTTGATTTTCAAAATCATTTTCTATACCATTTCTTTAAAGCTGTTAACATCTTCGTGGTCCCCTTTCACCCTACATTGGTAACAAAAGTCTGATGGCACTATGGTGTGATAAGAGCGGCTGCTACATTAACCAAATACGAAGGTGTGTTTTAAAAATGAAGAATTGCAAAGCATGCTGAGTATTATTGTAATTTGGCCCCGCCCCCAAAACTACGGTGTAGGACACGTATCTGTAACCATGACTGAGAATGTTGTTGTTGTTTGTCCTACTACTTGCAAATGTATTTTAAACTACAAAATACATATATATATTTTTGTTTTGTTTGATACATTGATTTTATTTATTTAATTGCTCATCCCTGACTACACAAACCCGAACGAACACGTTAATATTTCACAGTCTGATTTTAAGATGATCCGTTGCCTTAAACAGTGCAAGTGGAAGAGCTCCGGTATAATGGTCTTGATTGGCAGTGAAATAAGTGTGCGTCTAATTGGCACCAGGAGAGAGTTTGTCACGCGGGTAATCAGTCGTGATTCAGGAGGTACCGTACGGTAACACGACACTAGATCTGCAATCTATTTCATGTCGGAGGGGCGTGCATGTTTAAGGTGACCGCGTTTAAACTACTCAATGCAAGATATACGGATGATTTTGCGGGACAATGTAGCCTACATGAATAAAATAACTAAATGTGGCAGTTGGCAAGAAAGCGAGGCATGCGTTTTTCTTATATAAAATGTTTTCTAAGAATCAATCATTCTTACTAAGAAATGTTATCTTTAGTAAGAAAACCTCTATCTTCTGACGACTTTGTTTCTCTTGTTAATCAACTTCAGAGAATGTATGGTTGCCGTAGAAACATTAAAACCACAATAAAACAAGGCACTAGTCAGGAAATCTTTAATTTCTACGTGTTTTTCTAACTATAAAAGCAGTGTTTATATCAAAATATTGAAGCCACCTTAACCCAACACCGTCAGTAGGTTTACATCACTTGGCGTAATGACTAACTGTGTTATGGGTTGACTGTTGTTGTACCTTCAGTTTTTCGCTATAGAGTAGCAGCAACTAATGTGTATTTTCTCCCTCATATCTTCCTCAACGTACTGGTCATGTTGTCTTTCCTCGAGACACGTCGATCTAACCTATTGTTCTCTCCTGTCTTATTTCCTATTTTATTTTCCGTTTTTCTCTTTCCATCTCCTCCTCTTCATCCTCCTCTTTCCATCTCCTCCTCTTCATCCTCCTCTTTTCCCTCTTCTTTGCTTTTGTTGGTGGCTCCTGCAGTGACGGCACAGAAAAGCACATTGAGAGGTGAGTTGGTGGGTTGTCTCCTCCTCCGCTCTAGCTGTTCTACAAGTCTTCAATACTAGTTACTATAGTTACTAATATACGTTAGCTGTTCTAAGTCTTCAATACTAGTTACTATAGTTCCTAATATACGTTAGCTGTTCTACAAGTCTTCAATACTAGTTACTATAGTTACTAATATACGTTAGCTGTTCTACAAGTCTTCTATACTAGTTACTATAGTTACTAATATACGTTAGTTGTTCTACAAGTCTTCTATACTAGTTACTATAGTTACTAATATACAATAGTTGTTCTAGAAGTCTTTTATACTAGTTACTATAGTTACTAATATACGTTAGCTGTTCTACAAGTCTTCAATACTAGTTACTATAGTTACTAATATACGTTAGTTGTTCTACAAGTCTTCTATACTAGTTACTATAGTTCCTAATATACGTTAGCTGTTCTACAAGTCTTCAATACTAGTTACTATAGTTACTAATATACGTTAGCTGTTCTACAAGTCTTCTATACTAGTTACTATAGTTCCTAATATACGTTAGTTGTTCTACAAGTCTTCAATACTAGTTACTATAGTTACTAATATACGTTAGCTGTTCTACAAGTCTTCTATACTAGTTACTAATATACGTTAGTTGTTCTACAAGTCTTCAATACTAGTTACTATAGTTACTAATATACGTTAGCTGTTCTACAAGTCTTCTATACTAGTTACTATAGTTACTAATATACGTTAGTTGTTCTATAAGTCTTCAATACTAGGTACTATAGTTACTAATATACGTTAGTTGTTCTACAAGTCTTCTATACTAGTTACTATAGTTCCTAATATACAATAGCTGTTCTACAAGTCTTCTATACTAGTTACTATAGTTACTAATATACAATAGTTGTTCTACAAGTCTTCAATACTAGTTACTATAGTTACTAATATACGTTAGCTGTTCTACAAGTCTTCTATACTAGTTACTATAGTTACTAATATACGTTAGTTGTTCTACAAGTCTTCAATACTAGTTACTATAGTTACTAATATACGTTAGCTGTTCTACAAGTCTTCTATACTAGTTACTAATATACGTTAGTTGTTCTACAAGTCTTCAATACTAGTTACTATAGTTACTAATATACGTTAGCTGTTCTACAAGTCTTCTATACTAGTTACTATAGTTACTAATATACGTTAGTTGTTCTACAAGTCTTCAATACTAGTTACTATAGTTACTAATATACGTTAGCTGTTCTACAAGTCTTCTATACTAGTTACTATAGTTCCTAATATACGTTAGTTGTTCTACAAGTCTTCAATACTAGTTACTATAGTTACTAATATACGTTAGCTGTTCTACAAGTCTTCTATACTAGTTAC
This sequence comes from Oncorhynchus kisutch, assembly GCF_002021735.2. NCBI lineage: Eukaryota > Metazoa > Chordata > Actinopteri > Salmoniformes > Salmonidae > Oncorhynchus > Oncorhynchus kisutch. The sequence goes on along the minus strand of NC_034202.2, from coordinate 44,805,150 downwards.
TAATATACGTTAGTTGTTCTACAAGTCTTCAATACTAGTTACTATAGTTACTAATATACGTTAGCTGTTCTACAAGTCTTCTATACTAGTTACTATAGTTACTAATATACGTTAGTTGTTCTACAAGTCTTCAATACTAGGTACTATAGTTACTAATATACGTTAGTTGTTCTACAAGTCTTCAATACTAGGTACTATAGTTACTAATATACGTTAGCTGTTCTAGAAGTCTTCTATACTAGTTACTATAGTTACTAATATACGTTAGCTGTTCTAGAAGTCTTCTATACTAGTTGTTATTTGTATTTTTTGCCCTGCAGATGTTGCGTTGTTAGTTATATTCTCTAGTCTGTGTTGTGAGTAATCAGTGGTTATGTTGTTTTGTAGGTAGATGGTGTTGTATTATATTGTCACTGACGTATATTACCTCCCTTGTGGGGTGAAACATTGGCTTTCTTGGAGAAATATCTGAGACACACACACACACAAACACACACACACACACACACACAAACAATGAGAGCGAGAGAGGGATAACCCACACATTGATGTAGTGCTGTTGCTGGAAAATGTTTTAATCTATAAAAAATTAAAAAATAATTAGGCAAGTCAGTTAAGAACAAATTCTAATTACAATGACTGCCTACCCCCTGGCCAAACCCTAACCCGGATGATGACGCTGGACCAATTGTGCATCGCCCTATGGGACTCTCGATCACGGCCGTTCGTGATTACAGCCTGGAATCGAACCAGGGTATGTAGTGACGCCACTAGCACTGAGATGCAGTGCCTTTAGACCGCTGCGCCACTCCGGAGCCTCCAATGGAGCCTGTATCAGTTCTCTGATCAGCATAAATCCAGACAGGCCTTTTCCTCCAATCAGAGAGGAGAACACAAACACAAACAAACAAACAAACAAACAAAGTCGTTAAACAATTGAGTGAGTGGAGAGGACTTGTACTTGTCTCAGTGATCTACAGACTGTCTATTCTCCTATTAAGGAAGGAATGGATTTCCTATAGTGACGTATGAGAGTGATGATAGCAGGACCACGGTGTGTCAGTGGTGTGTGTGCAGTTTTGTGTGATTCCTAAAGCAGTGAGAAACAAGATGGTGACTATTTATAGCTCATATGACGCTTTTGACAGATCTAACATGTGACATCACTAACAGGAAGGAGAGGCAGTCCGTAAATGAGCCTGAAGAAATGTCATATTAAATTTAAAAAATGTATATGTATGTATTTGTCACATGCACAGAATACAACAGGTGTAGTAGACCTTACAGTGAAATGCTTACGCCCCTAACCAACAATGACCGCAGAGAGAAGACCTTATAGTGAAATGCTTACGCCCCTAACCAACAATGACCGCAGAGAGAAGACCTTAGTGACATGCTTACGCCCCTAACCAACAATGACCGCAGAGAGAAGACCTTAGTGACATGCTTACGCCCCTAACCAACAATGACCGCAGAGAGAAGACCTTAGTGACATGCTTACGCCCCTAACCAACAATGACCGCAGAGAGAAGACCTTACAGTGAAATGCTTATGCCCCTAACCAACAATGACCGCAGAGAGAAGACCTTACAGTGAAATGCTTATGCCCCTAACCAACAATGACCGCAGAGAGAAGACCTTAGTGACATGCTTACGCCCCTAACCAACAATGACCGCAGAGAGAAGACCTTAGTGACATGCTTACGCCCCTAACCAACAATGACCGCAGAGAGAAGACCTTACGCCCCTAACCAACAATGCGTTAGCTGTTCTAGAAGTCTTCTATACTAGTTACTATAGTTACTAATATACGTTAGCTGTTCTAGAAGTCTTCTATACTAGTTACTATAGTTACTAATATACGTTAGCTGTTCTAGAAGTCTTCTATACTAGTTGTTATTTGTATTTTTTGCCCTGCAGATGTTGCGTTGTTAGTTATATTCTCTAGTCTGTGTTGTGAGTAATCAGTGGTTATGTTGTTTTGTAGGTAGATGGTGTTGTATTATATTGTCACTGACGTATATTACCTCCCTTGTGGGGTGAAACATTGGCTTTCTTGGAGAAATATCTGAGACACACACACACACAAACACACACACACACACAAACAATGAGAGCGAGAGAGGGATAACCCACACATTGATGTAGTGCTGTTGCTGGAAAATGTTTTAATCTATAAAAAATTAAAAAATAATTAGGCAAGTCAGTTAAGAACAAATTCAAATTCTAACCAACAATGACCGCAGAGAGAAGACCTTAGTGACATGCTTACGCCCCTAAACAACAATGACCGCAGAGAGAAGACCTTACAGTGAAATGCTTACGCCCCTAACCAACAATGATCGCAGAGAGAAGACCTTAGTGACATGCTTACGCCCCTAACCAACAATGACCGCAGAGAGAAGACCTTAGTGACATGCTTACGCCCCTAACCAACAATGACCGCAGAGAGAAGACCTTAGTGACATGCTTACGTCCCTAACCAACAATGACCGCAGAGAGAAGACCATACGCCCCTAACCAACAATGACCGCAGAGAGAAGACCTTAGTGACATGCTTACGTCCCTAACCAACAATGACCGCAGAGAGAAGACCTTAGTGACATGCTTACGCCCCTAACCAACAATGACCGCAGAGAGAAGACCTTAGTGACATGCTTACGCCCCTAACCAACAATGACCGCAGAGAGAAGTCTATTTGACCAACAACGAACAACTAGGCAACTCAGTTAAGAACAAATTATTATTTACAATGACAGCCTACCCGGGCCAAACACGGACGACGCTGGGCCAATTGTGTGCTGCCCAATGAGACTCCCAATCACAGCCGAATGTGCTACAGCCTGGATTCGATCCAAGAGACTGTAGTGACGCCTCTTGCACTGAGATGCAGTGCCTTAGACCACTGCGCCACTCGGGAGCCCAAATGTACTGGGCCGTATGCTCTACCCTCTGTAGTGCCTTGCGGTCGGAGGCCGGGCAGTTGCCATACCAGGCAGTGATATAACCAGTCAGGATGCTCTCGATGGTGCAGCTGTAAAACCTTTTGAGGATCTCAGGACCCATGCCAAACCTTTTCAGTCTCCTGAGAGGTAATATGTTTTGTCGTGCCCTCTTCACAACTGTCTTGGTGTGCTTGGACCATGTTAGTTTGTTGGTGATGTGGACACCAGGGAACTTGAAGCTCTCAACCTGCTCCACTGCATCCCTGTCGATGAGAAGGGGGTTCGTGCTCGGTCCTCTTTTTCCTGTAGTCCACAATCATCTCCTTTGTCTTGATCACGTTGAGGGAGAGGTTGTTGTCCTGGCACCACACGACCAGGTCTATGACCTCCTTCCTATAGGCTCTCGTCGTTGTCAGTGACAACAGTGTGTCATCAGTGACCCTGTTGTGTCATCGGCAAACTTAATGATGGTGTTGGAGTCATGCCTGACCATACAGTCATGTGTGAACAGGGAGTACAGGAGGGGACTGAGCACATACCTCTGAGGGGTCCCCTTGTTGAGGATCAGAGTGGCGGATGTGTTGTTACCCACCCTTACCACCTGGGGGTGGCCAGTCAGGAAGTCCAGGAGGGGAGTGTTTAGTTCCAGAGTCCGTAGCTTAGTGATGAGCTTTGAGTGCATTGTGGTGTTGAACGCTGAGCTGTAGTCAATGAATAGCATTCTCACATAGGTGTTCCTTTTGTCCAGGTGTGAAAGGGCAGTTTGGAGTGTAATAGAGATTGCATCATCTGTGGATCTGTTGGGACAGTATGCAAATTGGAGTGGGTCTAGGGTCTCTGGGATAATGGTGTTGATGTGAGCCATGACCAGCCTTTCAAAACACTTCATGGCTACAGACGTGAGTGCTACGGGTCGGTAGTCATTTAGGCAGGTTACCTTAGTGTTCTTGGGCACAGGGACTATGGTGGTCTGCTTGAAACATTTTGTTATTACAGACTCAGACAGAGAGAGGATGAAAATGTCAGTGAAGAGAAGACACTTGCCAGTTGGTCAGCGCATGCTCGGAGTACACGTCCTGGTAATCCGTCTGTCCCTGTGGCCTTGTGAATGTTGACCTGTTTAAAGGTCTCACATCGGCTACGGTGAGCTTGATCACACACTCTGTTGGAACAGCTGGTGCTCTCATGCATGTTTCAGTGTTATTTGCCTCGACGCGAGCATAGAGGTATTTTAGCTCGTCTGGTAGGCTCGTGTCTCTGGGCAGCTCGTGGCTGTGCTTCCCTTTGTATTCTGTAATAGTTTGAAAGCACTGCTACATCCGACGCGCGTCAGAGCCGGTGTAGTACGATTCGATCTTAGTCCTGCACTCTTTGCCTGTTTGATGGTTCGTCGGAGGGCATAGCGGGATTTCTTATAAGCTTCCGGGTTAGAGTCCCGCTCCTTGAAAGCGGCAGCTCTATCCTTTTTCTCAGTGTGCATGTTGCCTGTAATCCATGGCTTCTGGTTGGGGTATGTACGTACGTTCACTGTGGGGATGACGTCATCGTTGCACTTATTGATGAAGCCAGTGACTGATGTGGTGTTCTACTCAATGCCATCGGAAGAATCCCGGAACATATTCCAGTCTATGCTAGCAAAACAGTCCTGTAGCTTAGCATTTGCTTCATCTGACCACTTGTTTATTAACCAAGTCACTGGTGCTTCCTGCTTTAGTTGTTGCTTGTAAGCAAGAATTATGCTCAGATTTGCCAAAAGGAGGGCGAGGGAGAGCTTTGTACGCGTCTCTGTGTGTGGAGTAAAGGTGGTCTAGAGTTTCTCTCCCCTCTGGTTGCACATTTAACATGCTGGTAGAAATTAGGTAAAACAGATTAAAGTTTCCCTGCATTGAAGTAACCGGACACTAGGAGCACCACCTCTGGGTGAGCGTTTTCCTGTTTGCTTTTGGCCGTATACAGATCATTGAGTGCAGTCTTAGTGTCAGCATCGGTTTGTGGTGATAAACAGACAGCTACGAAGAATATAGATGAAAACTGTCTTGGTAGATAGTGTGGTCTACAGTACAACCCCACATCATAGTATACCCCACACAACTAGAGACTTTTATCAGCATCATAGTATACCCCACACACCTAGGATCAGTATCCTAGTTTATGCTTCAAAATACACTTTACACTATTCAAATCAAATCAAATCAAATGTATTTATATAGCCCTTCGTACATCAGCTGATATCTCAAAGTGCTGAACAGAAACCCAGCCTAAAACCCCAAACAGCAAGCAATGCAGGTGTAGAAGCACGGTGGCTAGGAAAAACTCCCTAGAAAGGCCAAATCCTAGGAAGAAACCTAGAGAGGAACCAGGCTATGTGGGGTGGCCAGTCCTCTTCTGGCTGTGCCGGGTGGAGATTATAACAGAACATGGCCAAGATGTTCAAATGTTCATAAATGACCAGCATGGTCGTATAATAAGAAGGCAGAACAGTTGAAATTCACACAGGACACCGAATAGGACAGGAGAAGTACTCCAGATATAACAAACTGACCCTAGCCCCCCGACACATAATCTACTGCAGCATAAATACTGGAGGCTGAGACAGGAGGGGTCAGGAGACACTGTGGACCCATCCGAGGACACCCCCGGACAGGGCCAAACAGGAAGGATATAACCCCACCCACTTTGCCAAAGCACAGCCCCCACACCACTAGAGGGATAACTTCAACCACCAACTTACCATCCTGAGACAGGGCCGAGTATAGCCCACAAAGATCTCCGTCATGGCAGAACCCAAGGGGGGGCGCCAACCCAGACAGGATGACCACATCAGTGAATCAACCCACTCAGGTGACGCACCCCTTCCAGGGACGGCATGAGAGAGCCCCAGTAAGCCAGTGACTCAGCCCCTGTAATAGGGTTAGAGGCAGAGAATCCCAGTGGAAAGAGGGGAACCGGCCAGGCAGAGACAGCAAGGGTGGTTCGTTGCTCCAGAGCCTTTCCGTTCACCTTCCCACTCCTGGGCCAGACTACACTCAATCATATGACCCACTGAAGAGATGAGTCTTCAGTAAAGACTTAAAGGTTGAGACTGAGTTTGCGTCTCTGACATGGGTAGGCAGACCGTTCCATAAAAATGGAGCTCTGTAGGAGAAAGACCTGCCTCCAGCTGTTTGCTTAGAAATTCTAGGGACAATTAGGAGGCCTGCGTCTTGTGACCGTAGCGTACGTGTAGGTATGTACGGCAGGACCAAATCAGAGAGATAGGTAGGAGCAAGCCCATGTAATGGTTTGTAGGTTAGCAGTAAAACCTTGAAATCAGCCCTTGCTTTGACAGGAAGCCAGTGTAGAGAGGCTAGCACTGGAGTAATATGATCAAATTTTTTGGTTCTAGTCAGGCTTCTAGCAGCCGTATTTAGCACCAACTGAAGTTTATTTAGTGCTTTATCCGGGTAGCCGGAAAGTAGAGCATTGCAGTAGTCTAATCTAGAAGTGACAAAAGAATGGATGAATTTTTCTGCATCATTTTTGGACAGAAAGTTTCAGATTTTTGCAATGTTACGTAGATGGAAAAAAGCTGTCCTTGAAATGGTCTTGATATGTTCTTCAAAAGAGAGATCAGGGTCCAGAGTAACGCCGAGGTCCTTCACAGTTTTATTTGAGACGACTGGGGCTGTTTGTATATAGCTCCATGGCTAAGTGTTAAAGTCGGGGTGGAGATCCCCTTAACTCTTTGACGTGTTGGTGTTCTATCTAGCTGTACAAGTCTGTTTAATAATGCAATGCAATTAGTCTGGTAAATACACACCTAATAGACCAACAGAACATCCGTCCCAAATGGCATCCTATTCTCTTTATAGTGCACTATTTTCAACCATTGTCCTGTAAGCCCCTTAATAGGGCCCTCAGGACTAACAGAGAATGTTTCTCAAATGGCACCCTGTTTCCTATATAGTGCACTACTTTAGACCAGAGCCCTATGGCACCCTATTCCCTATATAGTGCACTACTTTAGACAAGAGCTACAGCATATATAATTATTATATAAGTGCACTATATAGGGAATAGGGTGCCATAGGGTTCTGGTCTAAAGTAGTGCACTATATAGGGAATAGGGTGCCATAGGACTCTGGTCTAAAGCAGTGCACTATATAGGGAATAGGGTGCCATATGGCTCTGGTCTAAAGTAGTGCACTATATAGGGAATAGGGTGCCATATGGCTCTGGTCTAAAGTAGTGCACTATATAGGGAATAGGGTTGAATGTTTTTGTATAATGATTTTATTGTATCAGGATCCTCATTAGTAAGACATTAGTGTTACTAATCGTACAGGGGTCTGACACATAATGAAAAATACCTTACAGACAAAAGGCTTACATACAATTACATACATTTAAAAACATTCATATGTCAATCAGTTACAGATACATGTCAGTACATACACAACATATCAGTACAACATATCAGTACAACATATCAGTACAACATATCAGCACAACATATCAGTACAACATATCAGTACAACATATCAGTACAACATATCAGCACAACATATCAGTACAACATATCAGTACATACACACAACATATCAGTACAACATATCAGTACAACATATCAGTACAACATATCAGTACAACATATCAGTACAACATATCAGCACAACATATCAGTACAACATATCAGTACATACACACAACATATCAGTACAACATATCAGTACAACATATCAGTACAACATATCAGCACAACATATCAGTACAACATATCAGTACAACATATCAGTACAACATATCAGCACAACATATCAGTACAACATATCAGTACATACACACAACATATCAGTACAACATATCAGTACAACATATCAGTACAACATATCAGTACAACATATCAGTACAACATATCAGTACAACATATCAGTACATACACACTACATATCAGTACAACATATCAGTACAACATATCAGTACATACACACAACATATCAGTACAACATATCAGTACAACATATCAGTACAACATATCAGTACATACACACAACATATCAGTACAAAATATCAGTACAACATATCAGTACAACATATCAGTACATACACACAACATATCAGTACAGCATATCAGTACAACATATCAGTACAACATATCAGTACAACATATCAGTACATACACACAACATATCAGTACAACATATCAGTACAACATATCAGTACATACACACAACATATCAGTACAACATATCAGTACAACATATCAGTACAACATATCAGTACATACACACAACATATCAGTACAACATATCAGTACAACATATCAGTACAACATATCAGTACAACATATCAGTACATACACACAACATATCAGTACAACATATCAGTACAACATATCAGTACAACATATCAGTACAACATATCAGTACAACATATCAGTACATACACACAACATATCAGTACAACATATCAGTACAACATATCAGTACAACATATCAGTACAACATATCAGTACATACACACAACATATCAGCCCCAACTGATCGTGCTTCTACACCTGCATTGCTTGCTGTTTGGGGTTTTAGGCTGGGTTTCTGTACAGCACTTTGAGATATCAGCTGATGTACGAAGGGCTATATAAATACATTTGATTTGATTTGATATCAGTACATACACACAACATATCGGTACATACACACAACATATCAGTACATACGCACAACATGTCAGTACATACGCACAACATGAGGACACGGCTTGATAATATAACAGGACCCATTCAACTATTTCTGCTTCCAATAGATATTGACCCCATTCCATCAGTAGAGGATACCTGGTTACTCTTTAAAAGTGCTTTCCTCACCATCTTAAATAAGCATGCCCCATTCAAAAAATGTAGAACCAGGAACAGATATAGCCCTTGGTTCACTCCAGACCTGACTGCCCTTGACCAGCACAAAAACATCCTGTGGCGTACTGCATTAGCATCGAATATCCCCCGCAATATGCAACTTTTCACGGAAGTTAGGAACCAATACACACAGGCAGTTAGGAAAGCAAAGGCTAGCTTTTTCAAACAGAAATGTGCATCCTGTAGCACAAACTCCAAAAAGTTCTGGGACACTGTAAAGTCCACAGAGAATAAGAGCACCTCCTCCCAGCTGCCCACTGCACTGTGGCTAGGAAACACTGTCCTATAATTTCAATAAGCATTTTTCTACGGCTGGCCATGCTTTCCACCTGGCTACCCCTACACCGGTCAACAGCTCTGCACCCCCACAGCAACTTGCCCAAGCCTCCCCCATTTCTCCTATACCGAAATCCAGATAGCTGATGTTCTGAAAGAGCTGCAAAATCTGGACCCCTACAAATCAGCTGGGCTTGACAATCTGCACCCTCTCTTTCTAAAATCATCCGCCGCAATTGTTGCAACCCTTATTACTAGCCTGTTCAACCTCTCTTTTGTATTGTCTGAGATCCCCAAACATTAGAAAGCTGCTGCGGTCATCCCCCTCTTCAAAGGGGGAGACAATCTAGACCCAAACTGCTACAGACCTATATCTATCCTACCCTGCTTTTCTAAGGTTTTCGATAGCCAAGTTAACAAACAGATCGCCGACCATTTCAAATCCCACCGTACCTTCTCCGCTAAGCAATCTGGTTTCTGAGCTGGTCATGGGTGCACCTCAGCCACGCTCAAGGTCCTAAACGATATCATAACCGCCATCGATAAGAGACTATACTGTGCAGCCGTATTCATTGACCTGGCGAAGGCTTTCGACTCTGTCCATCACCACATTCTTATCGGCAGACTCAACAGCTTTGGTTTCTCAAATGACTGCCTCGCCTGGTTCACCAACTACTTCTCAGACAGAGTTCAGTGTGTCAAATCGGAGGGCCTGTAGTCTGGACCTCTGGCAGTCTCTATGGGGGTGTCACAGGGTTCAATTGCCAGGCCGACTCTTTTCTCTGTATACATCAATGATGTCGCTCTTGCTGCTGGTGATTCTCTAATCCACCTCAATGCAAACGACACCATTCTGTGTACTTCTGGCCCTTCTTTGGAGACTGTGTTAACTAACCTCCAGACGAACCTAAATGCCATACAACTCTCCTTTCATGGCCTCCAACTGCTCTTAAATTCAAGTAAAACTAAATGCATGCTCTTCAACCGATCGCTGCCCGCACCTTCCCGCCCGTCCAGCATCACTACTCTGGACGGTTCTGACTTAGAATACGTGGACAACTACAAATACCTAGGTGTCTGGTTAGACTGTAAACTCTCCTTCCAGACTCACATTAAGCATCTCCAATCCAAAATTAAATCTAGAATCGGCTTCCTATTTCACAACAAAGCATCCGTCGCTCATGCTGCCAAACATGCCCTTGTAAAACTGACTATCCTACCGATCCTTGACTTCAGCGATGTCATTTATAAAATAGCCTCCAATTTCAATATCGTGAGATTTTAAAGTATTCGTCAGTGTGAAGACGACAGCATAAAGACAACCGTATACCATGACAGTATACCATGACAGCGTACAGATGACAGCATACCATGTCAGTATACCATGACAGCGTACAGATGACAGCGTAAAGACGACAGCATAAAGACGACAGCGTAAAGACGACAGCGTAAAGACATACACAGAAGGCAATGACATCCCCGCTGCCCAGACCCACCTTCTCACGCCCTCGTCTCCAGCACCCACGTCACTCTGCACCATTTTGTTTCTCTCCACCTGTCAGACAGGACCAGAGGAGCTCCACAGCCTAGTTTGAGGAGAGGAATAGTCTACCACCTGTTAGACAGGACCAGAGGAGATCCACAGCCTAGTTTGAGGAGAGGAATAGTCTACCACATGTCAGACAGGACCAGAGGAGCTCCACAGCCTAGTTTGAGGAGAGGAATAGTCTACCACCTGTCAGACAGCACTAGAGTAGCTCCACAGCCTAGTTTGAGGAGAGGAATAGTCTACCACCTGTCAGACAGCACTAGAGTAGCTCCACAGCCTAGTTTGAGGAGAGGAATAGTCTACCACCTGTCAGACAGCACTAGAGTAGCTCCACAGCCTAGTTTGAGGAGAGGAATAGTCTACCACCTGTCAGACAGCACTAGAGTAGCTCCACAGCCTAGTTTGAGGAGAGGAATGGTCTACCACATGTCAGACAGCACTAGAGTAGCTCCACAGCCTAGTTTGAGGAGAGGAATAGTCTACCACCTGTCAGACAGCACTGGAGTAGCTCCACAGCCTAGTTTGAGGAGAGGAATAGTCTACCACCTGTCAGACAGCACTAGAGTAGCTCCACAGCCTAGTTTGAGGAGAGGAATAGTCTACCACCTGTCAGACAGCACTAGAGTAGCTCCACAGCCTAGTTTGAGGAGAGGAAGTCTACCACCTGTCAGACAGCACTAGAGTAGCTCCACAGCCTAGTTTGAGGAGAGGAATAGTCTACCACCTGTCAGACAGCACTAGAGTAGCTCCACAGCCTAGTTTGAGGAGAGGAAGTCTACCACCTGTCAGACAGCACTAGAGGCTGCTGGCTCTCTGCAAGGTTTTGTATTTCTTATTTCTTATTTATTTGTACTTTCTTACTATCATATGAACATCCTATTCTGACGCAGATATTAGATTACTAGATTAATCTAGATAATAGATTAGTAATCTAGATTACTCTGTAAATCCAAAAGATTTCAAATATACATTTTGTGATACGAAACAGTTAAGTTGCATGAATTTGAAAATATCTACATTGGGTCAGTCCGAAAGGGCTTTCTACCCCCCCCTTCTTCCTATAACCGTTTCATTTAGGTTTTCCATTCCTTTAGTTCTCCATGTGTACCAATGTATCATTCAAATTCTGAAAAGCTATCCCAAGATTTGTTCAATATGGTTCTGTTTTTTATTTTTTATTTTTAGGGGAGGGCATTTTTGGTTCTTGTAGAATCCCTCTTATTATCTTTCATATTAGCATAGTGTTCTCAACTATGAAGTTGGAAATGTTCTTAGCTGTATCTTTGGAAAATAGACAAGCGAAAAGATTCTCGGGGTGAGCAGGCACATCTTCAATATGTACCCATTGTTCCTCGTTAGTGCGTTTTTAATAATATATCGCAAGTAAAAGCCTTGAGTGGCGTGGAGACGATACTGGAATATTATAGCCACCCTCCAAACTTATTCTATGAGTTTTATCAAGTTTATTATTTGAATAAAGAATGTCTTCGTGAAGTAATTGGGAATAAAACCTTTGGCAGCTGTTTCTGAAGAGGTGTATTCTGGGAAGATTATTCCATTTCATTTGATCTGCTTTCATATTGTTGAGTAATGGAATAAAGTTGTGTGTGTGTGTGTGTGTGTGTGTGTGTGTGTTTGTTGTTTGTAGTAACTTATTAAGCATCCTAAGTATTTAGTCGTTTTTGTGGTCCACTTAAATGACTGCTGTCATTTAAGGGGGGGGGGGGGGGTTCATAAGGTAATGTAGTAATGTAGTATGTGTGTGTATTTTTTCATTCTGATATTTAAATAAAAAGTCTATTGAATGTATTATTTCAGCTGGAAAGTTGAAAGCTTCCCGTTATTTTAATAGAGATATAAGACCGTCTCAAGGCTTTGTTCATCATCAACAGACCTTATTGATAAATCTAGAACTTGTTTTGTAGCATATTGTATTAAACTAAAACATGTTATTGTATTTGTTTGTAATTGTCTATTTTTAATAAACCCCATTTGGTAAGTCTGGTAAGACTTTTACCAATCTATTGCTAGTTATTATTTTATTATCACAGTTTAGTAAACTTATGGGTCTGTACTCAGCAATGTACTCTCCAGGTTTCCCTGGTTTTAATATCAAGTATGAAGTCCATGTGAACTACATGAAGTACATATTAAGACATTCTTCTTCCTGGGTCATCTCTGTTTCTAGTGATTCTTCTTCCTGGGTCATCTCTGTTTCTAGTGATTCTTCTTCCTGGGTCATCTCTGTTTCTAGTGATTCTTCTTCTTTGGTCATCTCTGTTTCTAGTGATTCTTCTTCTTTGGTGATCTCTGTTTCTAGTGATTCTTCTTCCTGGGTCATCTCTGTTTCTAGTGATTCTTCTTCCTGGGTCATCTCTGTTTCTAGTGATTCTTCTTCCTGGGTCATCACTGTTTCTAGTGATTATTCTTCCTGGGTCATCTCTGTTTCTAGTGATTCTTCTTCCTGGGTCATCTCTGTTTCTAGTGATTCTTCTTCATGGGTCATCTCTGTTTCTAGTGATTCTTCTTCATGGGTCATCTCTGTTTCTAGTGATTCTTCTTCTTTGGTGATCTCTGTTTCTAGTGATTCTTCTTCTTTGGTGATCTCTGTTTCTAGTGATTCTTCTTCTTTGGTGATCTCTGTTTCTAGTGATTCTTCTTCTTTGGTCATCTCTGTTTCTAGTGATTCTTCTTCTTTGGTCATCTCTGTTTCTAGTGATTCTTCTTCTTTGGTCATCTCTGTTTCTAGTGATTCTTCTTCTTTGGTCATCTCTGTTTCTAGTGATTCTTCTTCTTTGGTCATCTCTGTTTCTAGTGATTCTTCTTCTTTGGTCATCTCTGTTTCTAGTGATACTTCTTCTTTGGTCATCTCTGTTTCTAGTGATTCTTCTTCCTGGGTCATCTCTGTTTCTAGTGATTCTTCTTCCTGGGTCATCTCTGTTTCTAGTGATTCTTCTTCCTGGGTCATCTCTGTTTCTAGTGATTCTTCTTCATGGGTCATCTCTGTTTCTAGTGATTCTTCTTCATGGGGCATCTCTGTTTCTAGTGATTCTTCTTCATGGGTCATCTCTGTTTCTAGTGATTCTTCTTCATGGGTCATCTCTGTTTCTTGTGATTCTTCTTCTTTGGTGATCTCTGTTTCTAGTGATTATTATTCTTTGGTCATCTCTGTTTCTAGTGATTCTTCTTCTTTGGTGATCTCTGTTTCTAGTGATTCTTCTTCTTTGGTGATCTCTGTTTCTAGTGTTTCTTCTTCTTTGGTGATCTCTGTTTCTAGTGATTCTTCTTCTTTGGTGATCTCTGTTTCTAGTGATTCTTCTTCTTTGGTGATCTCTGTTTCTAGTGATTCTTCTTCTTTGGTGATCTCTGTTTCTAGTGATTCTTCTTCTTTGGTCATCTCTGTTTCTAGTGATTCTTCTTCTTTGGTGATCTCTGTTTCTAGTGATTCTTCTTCTTTGGTGATCTCTGTTTCTAGCGATTCTTCTTCTTCTTTGGTGATCTCTGTTTCTAGTGATTCTTCTTCTTTGGTGATCTCTGTTTCTAGTGATTCTTCTTCTTTGGTGATCTCTGTTTCTAGCGATTCTTCTTCTTCTTTGGTGATCTCTGTTTCTAGTGATTCTTCTTCTTTGGTCATCTCTGTTTCTAGTGATTCTTCTTCTTTGGTCATCTCTGTTTCTAGTGATTCTTCTTCTTTGGTCATCTCTGTTTCTAGTGATTCTTCTTCTTCTTTGGTCATCTCTGTTTCTAGTGATTCTTCTTCTTCTTTGGTCATCTCTGTTTCTAGTGATTCTTCTTCTTCTTTGGTGATCTCTGTTTCTAGTGATTCTTCTTCTTTGGTGATCTCTGTTTCTAGTGATTCTTCTTCTTTGGTCATCTCTGTTTCTAGTGATTCTTCTTCTTTGGTGATCTCTGTTTCTAGTGATTCTTCTTCTTTGGTGATCTCTGTTTGTAGCGATGCTTCTTCTTTGGTGATCTCTGTTTCTAGTGATTCTTCTTCTTTGGTGATCTCTGTTTCTAGCGATTCTTCTTCTTCTTTGGTGATCTCTGTTTCTAGCGATTCTTCTTCTTTGGTGATCTCTGTTTCTAGCGATTCTTCTTCTTTGGTGATCTCTGTTTCTAGCGATTCTTCTTCTTTGGTGATCTCTGTTTCTAGTGATTCTTCTTCTTTGGTGATCTCTGTTTCTAGTGATTATTTTTGGTCAGCTGATAATTGATTCAGAGTTGTTGAGTCGAAGAGGGTCAGTCCAACTGAAGTTTTATTCTGATTTCTACAAATTTTCATATTTAATCCTGATTGATATACATTTTCGTAGAAGCTTTTAAAATGGTAATTAATCGCGTTGCTGTTTCTAAATAACGTATTTGTATCTTTGTCTTTTTAAATTATAATTGCTTTGGCGTGTACTTGGGCTGTGAGATGTTTACCAGGTTTATTTGCCTTTAAGCAGTATGTTTATTTGAGTTCAACCTGTAGTTGTTGGCTCTCTTCAAAAGTTAAAGACATTTTATTTTCTTCTTTACTCTCTAAAGTTGCTTTATGGTCTTTTTCTAAGATAGTGATATATTTATTTCTAACTTTTACAGAGTATGAGATTATCATTCCACTAACGCCTTAAAGGCATCACAAACTATATCAGGGTCGGCTTTTCTCTGTCCTCTATGTCTACATTTGTAAAAGTAAAGGTTTGTATTTTTTCATTAAAGTTTTTCACAAATTTCGGGTCTTGATGATGCCCTCTGTTTATTCTCCATATTCTGTCGCTAAGAGTACTTTCTGTTGGCGTAATTAAGCATAATAATCAAGTCAGATGTTATTGGTCACATACACATGGTCAGCGGATGTTATTGGTCACATACACATGGTTTGCAGATGTTATTGGTCACATACACATGGTTAGCAGATGTTATTGGTCACATACACATGGTTAGCAGATGTTATTGGTCACATACACATGGTTAGCAGATGTTATTGGTCACATACACATGGTTAGCAGATGTTATTGGTCACATACACATGGTTAGCAGATGTTATTGGTCACATACACATGGTTAGCAGATGTTAATGCGAGTGTAGCGAAGTGCTTGTGCTTCTAGTTCCGACCATCCAGTAATATCTAACAAGTAATCTAACCATTTCACAACAACTACCTCATACACACAAGTGTAAAGGAATGAATAAGAATATGTACATAAATATATATGAATGAGCGATGGCCCAACAGCATAGGCAAGATACAGTAGATGGTATAGAGTACAGTATATACATATGAGATGAGTAATGTAGGGTATGTAAACAAGATGCAGTAGATGGTATAGAGTACAGTATATACATATGAGATGAGTAACGTAGAGTATGTACACATTATATTAAGGAGCATTGTTTAAAATGACTAGTGATATATTTACTACATCCAATTTTAATTATTAAAGTGGCTAGAAATTTGAGTCAATGTGTTGGCAGCAGCCACTCAATGTTAGTGGTGGCTGTTTAACAGTCTGATGGCCCTGATAGAAGCTGTTTTTCAGTCTCTCGGTCCCAGCTTTGATGCACCTGCACTGACCTCGCCTTCTGGATGATAGCGGGGTGAACAGGCAGTGGCTCGGGTGGTTGTTGTCCTTGATGATCTTTATGGCCTTCCTGTGACATCGGGTGGTGTAGGTGTCCTGGAGGGCAGGTAGTTTACCCCAAGTGATGCGTTGTGCAGACCTCACTACCCTCTGGAGAGCCCTGCGGTTCTGGGCGGAGCAGTTACTGTACCAGGCGGTGATACAGCCCGACAGGATGCTCTCGTTTTGTGCATCTGTAAAAGTTTGTGAGTGCTTTTGGTGACAAGCCGAATTGGGGGGCAGTATTGAGTAGCTTGGATAAAAAGGTGCCCAGAGTAAACTGCCTGCTACTCAGGCCTAAAATCTAGAATATGCATATAATTAGTAGATTTGGATAGAAAACACTCTGGAGTTTCTAAAACTGTTTGAATGATGTCTGTGAGTATAACAGAAGGTCATTTTGCACTTCCTAAGGCTTCCGCTAGATGTCAACAGTCTTTAGAACGTTGTTTGATGCTTCTACTGTGAAGGAGGGGGGAATGAGAGCTGTTTGAGTCAGGGGTCTGGCAGAGTGCCATGAGCTCAGTCTCACGCTAGTTAGCTGCGTGCCATTGCATTTCTACAGACAAAGGAATTCTCCGGTTGAAACATTATTGAAGATTTATGATAAAAACATCTTAAAGATTGATTCTATACATCGTTTGACATGTTTCTACAAACTGTAATATGACTTTTCGTCTGAACTTTCGCCTGGACTTGCCCGCGCCTCGTGAGTTTGGATTGTGTACTAAACGCACAAACAAAAAGGAGGTATATGGACATAAATGATGGACTTTATCGAACAAAAAAAAACATTTATTGTGGAACTGGGATTCCTGCTTGGAGGAAAGGAGGACGTTGATTAAAAAAAAGTTTTGGCCAATTGAGAGCTGGGATATATAAACACTTGAAGCAAATCAATTACATTTTCAGATCCACCAAAACCACACAGCAGAAGCACTCTGACTCATTCACGCACGAACACATGCACACGCATGCACATACACACACAAATGCATCACCCCTCTCGGTGTCCTTCTCGACTGGAGTATGGAGTTGGCTAATGTGAAGTGATGTTTTATTATTTATTATTATAGAAGGCAGCGCTAAAAGTAATCCTGTGGTTTATGAAGCCCTCTATATACGGCTCTGCTGAGACACACACACACACACACACACACACACACACACACACTGCTGTGACAGGTTGTCCTTCACGTCCAGGTTGTATAATTTCATAACTGCTGTTTGCCACAGTGTTACACATCACTTCTCTCGTCTGTGGAGGGGTGGGGGGGTGGAGAGGAGGCTGAAGAGAGAGATGGAAGGGTGTAGAGAGGGATGGAGAGAGGGTTGGAGGGGTGGAGAGGATGCTGAAGAGAGAGATGGAGAGATGGGTGGGGGGTGGAGAGAGGGATGGAGATATGGAGAGAGGGATGGAGGGGTGGAAAGAGGGATGGAGGGGTGGAGAGGAGGCTGAAGAGAGAGATGGAGAGATGGAGAGAGGGATGGAGGGGTGGGGGGATGGAGAGAGGGATAGAGGGATGGAGGGGTGGAGAGAGGGATGGAGGGGTGGAGAGGAGGCTGAAGAGAGGGGTGGGGGGATGGAGGGGTAGAGAGGAGGCTGAAGAGAGGGATGACAGGTTGAAGGAGTAGAGAGGGGAGAAGGGGATGAAGTATTTATGAGGGCCAGACATACCAGAGTAGTAAATGTCTGTCCTTGGCAACAAGACACTGAGATCTTTGTTACTCATACCATTTCCTGCAGATACAGTGATTTCACATTCCTTCTGCATCATGTGAGAACCTAGAACCCTGGCAACATTCTAGAGAAGCTAGAACCCTGGCAACATTCTTCTTTATTTTACCTTTATTTAACTAGGCAAGTCAGTTAAGAACAAATTCTTATTTTCAATGACGTCCTAGGAACAGTGGGTTAAGTGCCTGTTCAGGGGCAGAACGACAGATTTGTACCTTGTCAGCTCGGGGATTTTAACGTGCAACCTTCCGGTCACTAGTCCAACGCTCTAACCACTAGGCTACCCTGCCGCCCCGGTTCTAGAGAACCTAGAACCCTGGAAACATTCTAGAGAACCTTGGTAACATTCTAGTGAACCTCGGTCCCTGGCAACATTCTAGAGAACCTAGGACCCTGAGAACCTAGAACCCTGGTAACATTCTAGAGAACCTAGGACCTGGTAATATTCTAGTGAACCTAGGACCCTGGTAACATTCTAGAGAACCTAGAACACTGACAGCGTTCTACAGAACCTAGAACCCTGGTAACATCCTATACAACTTAGGACACTGGTAACTTTCTAGAGAACCTAAAAACCTGGTAACATTCTAGAGAAACTAGGACCCTGGTAACATTCTGGGGAGAACCTAGAACCCTGATAACATTCTAGAGCTCGCAGATACAGTGCGGTATAGGCTACGTGATGAAATTATTATGGACAAAGAGCACAATTATTTGTATTTGTCAAACGGCAGCCAAACATCGAAGATCATGTCATCAGAATAAGACCCTCGATATTTATTGGAAAGGAGCATCAAGCTCATCACCGTGACCTTTCACCCCCCGGTGAAGTTCATCATAACTTGTTTCATTTGTAACCTAATAAACTGCATGGATTTCCTGAGTCATAGTGGGAGGACCACACACCCCATCATCGCATGACTCCAAGTTTACTTCAATATGATGCTTATTATTTAAAATTATATAATATATAATATTATAAAAGTGTTTTCCACCAACATTTCTCGCATAATACATTTTACAGACACAAAAAGATCCCACGTTGTCTAGCATATTTTGTTTTGTTGACATTTGGTAAGTTTACGGACAAATTTTCTGTTTCCATCAGGCCTGTCGTGACATTTTTTTAATCTGATAAGTACTTTACGCGCATGGGAAAATGTGGCTGGAAAGCAGGTTAGTGCTGCAGTCCCCCCCCAATAGCAAGCTTGGTAATAGCAGGCAATGCAAGCCCTGGGCGGCAGGCCAAATGCCCCTAGCTGCTGATGGCAGAACAGTCGTTAACGGAACAGCTTGTTTTGAACAATATATTTTTGAAAGAGTAAAATGTACACGAATGAACCACACTTTTATAGAAATGTAACATAATCCTTGAATTGTATAATATACAGTACCAGTCAAAAGTTCAGACACATATACTCATTCAAGGGTTTTTCTTTATTTTTACTATTTTCTACATTGTAGAATAACAGTGAAGACATCAACACTGTGAAATAACATAAACATAATCATGTAGTAACCAAAACAAGTGTTAAACAAATCAAAATATATTTTATATTTAAGATTCTTCGAAGTAGCCACCCTAAGCGTTAAAGACAGCTTTGCACACTCTTGGTATTCTCTCAACCAGCTTAACCTGGAATGCTTTTCCAACAGTCTTGAAGGAGTTCGCACATAAGCTGAGCACTTGTTGGCTGCTTTTCCTTCACTCTGCAGTCCAAGTCATCCCAAACCATCTCAATTGGGTTGAGGTCAGGTGATTGTGAAGGCCAGGTCATCTGATGCAGCAGTCCATCACTTTCCTTCTTGGTCAAATAGCCCTTACACAGCCTGGAGGTGTTGGGTCATCAAATCAAATCAAATCAAATTTATTTATATAGCCCTTCGTACATCAGCTGATATCTCAAAGTGCTGTACAGAAACCCAGCCTAAAACCCCAAACAGCAAGCAATGCAGGTGTAGAAGCACGGTGGCTAGGAAAAACTCCCTAGAAAGGCCAATACCTAGGAAGAAACCTAGAGAGGAACCAGGCTATGTGGGGTGGCCAGTCCTCTTCTGGCTGTGCCGGGTGGAGATTATAACAGAACATGGCCAAGATGTTCAAATGTTCATAAATGACCAGCATGGTCGAATAATAATAAGGCAGAACAGTTGAAACTGGAGCAGCAGCACAGTCAGGTGGAAGTTGAAACTGGAGCAGCAGCATGGCCAGGTGGACTGGGGACAGCAAGGAGTCATCATGTCAGGTAGTCCTGGGGCATGGTCCTAGGGCTCAGGTCAGTTGAAACTGGAACAGCAGCATGGCCAGGTGGACTGGGGACAGCAAGGAGTCATCATGTCAGGTAGTCCTGGGGCATGGTCCTAGGGCTCAGGTCCTCCGAGAGAGAGAAAGAAAGAGAGAAGGAGAGAATTAGAGAACGCACACTTAGATTCACACAGGACACCGAATAGGACAGGAGAAGTACTCCAGATATAACAAACTGACCCCAGCCCCCCGACACATAAACTACTGCAGCATAAATACTGGAGGCTGAGACAGGAGGGGTCAGGAGACACTGTGGCCCCATCCGAGGACACCCCCGGACAGGGCCAAACAGGAAGGATATAACCCCACCCACTTTGCCAAAGCACAGCCCCCACACCACTAGAGGGATATCTTCAACCACCAACTTACCATCCTGAGACAAGGCTGAGTATAGCCCACAAAGATCTCCGCCACGGCACAACCCAAGGGGGGGGGGGCGCCAACCCAGACAGGATGACCACAACAGTGAATCAACCCACTCAGGTGACGCACCCCCTTCAGGGACGGCATGAGAGAGCCCCAGCAAGCCAGTGACTCAGCCCCTGTAATAGGGTTAGAGGCAGAGAATCCCAGTGGAAAGAGGGGAACCGGCCAGGCAGAGACAGCAAGGGCGGTTCGTTGCTCCAGAGCCTTTCCGTTCACCTTCCCACTCCTGGGCCAGACTACACTCAATCATATGACTCACTGAAGAGATGAGTCTTCAGTAAAGACTTAAAGGTTGAGACCGAGTTTGCGTCTCTGACATGGGTAGGCAGACCGTTCCATAAAAATGGAGCTCTATAGGAGAAAGCCCTGCCTCCAGCTGTTTGCTTAGAAATTCGAGGGACAATTAGGAGGCCTGCGTCTTGTGACCGTAGCGTACGTGTAGGTATGTACGGCAGGACCAAATCAGAGAGATAGGTAGGAGCAAGCCCATGTAATGCTTTGTAGGTTAGCAGTAAAACCTTGAAATCAGCCCTTGCTTTGACAGGAAGCCAGTGTAGAGAGGCTAGCACTGGAGTAATATGATCAAATTTTTTGGTTCTAGTCAGGATTCTAGCAGCCGTATTTAGCACTAACTGAAGTTTATTTAGTGCTTTATCCGGGTAGCCGGAAAATAGAGCATTGCAGTAGTCTAACCTATAAGTGACAAAAGCATGGATTAATTTTTCTGCATCATTTTTGGACAGAAAGTTTCAGATTTTTGCAATGTTACGTAGATGGAAAAAAGCTGTCCTCGAAATGGTCTTGATATGTTCTTCAAAAGAGAGATCAGGGTCCAGAGTAACGCCGAGGTCCTTCACAGTTTTATTTGAGACGACTGTACAACCATTAAGATTAATTGTCAGATTCAACAGAAGATCTCTTTGTTTCTTGGGACCTAGAACAAGCATCTCTGTTTTGTCCGAGTTTAATAGTAGAAAGTTTGCAGCCATCCACTTCCTTATGTCTGAAACACATGCTTCTAGCGAGGGCAATTTTGGGGCTTCACCATGTTTCATTGAAATGTACAGCTGTGTGTCATCCGCATAGCAGTGAAAGTTTACATTATGTTTTCGAATAACATCCCCAAGAGGTAAAATATATAGTGAAAACAATAGTGGTCCTAAAACGGAACCTTGAGGAACACCGAAATTTACAGTTGATTTGTCAGAGGACAAACCATTCACAGAGACAAACTGATATCTTTCCGACAGATAAGATCTAAACCAGGCCAGAACATGTCCGTGTAGACCAATTTGGGTTTCCAATCTCTCCAAAAGAATGTGGTGATCGATGGTATCAAAAGCAGCACTAAGGTCTAGGAGCACGAGGACAGATGCAGATGCAGTCATTGTCCTGTTGAAAAACAAATGATAGTCCCCTAAGCACAATAATGTAGAACCCTGGTAACATTCTAAAGAACCTAGGACCCTGACAGCATGCTAGAGAACGTAGCAGCCTGGTAACATTCTAGAGAACATAGGACCCTGGTAGCATGCTAGAGAACCTAGAACCCTGGGAACATCCTACAGAACCTAGAACTTTGACTGATTTCTACAGAACCTAGAACCCTGGCAACATTCTAGAGAACCTAGGACCCCACTAACATTCTAGAGATTATATGACCCTGGTAACATTGTATGGAGAACGTAGAAACATGACAGCAATCTAGATAACCTAGAACCTTGCTAACATTCTAGAGTATTCTATAGAGAACCTAGGACACTGACAGGATTCTTGAGAACTTTGAACCCAGATACAATTCTAGAGAACTTAGAACCATGTTAACATTCTAGATAACCTAGCACCCTGGTAACATTATAAAGAGAACTTAGGACCTTCGTAACATTCTAGACACCCTAGGACCCTGACAGCATTCTACAGAACCTAGAACCCTGGTAACATCCTATAGAACCTAGAACCCTGGCAACATTATAGAAAACCTAGGACCCTGGTTACATTATAGAGAACCTAGAAGCCTCCTGACATTCAAGAAAACCTAGAACCCTGACATTGGTCTAGATAACCTAGAATCCTCATAACATCCTAGAGCACTTAGAACCCTGGTAACATTCTAAAGAGAACCTAGAACCCTGGTAACATCCTGGAGAACCTAGAACGCTGACAGCATTCTAGAGAACATAGAACCCTGGCAGCATTCTAGTGAATCTAGCACTCTGGTAACAATCCAGAGAAAATCTTGGACCCTGACAGCATTCTAGAGAACCTTGACCCTGACAGAATTCTAGAGAACCTTGCAGCCTGTTAACATTCTAGAGAACCTAGGACCCTGGTACCATTCTAGTGAACCTAGATCCCCGGTAACACCCTAGAGAACCCAGAACCTTGACTGCATTCTACAGAACCTAGGACCCTGGTATCATTCTAAAGAAACTAGAACCCTGGTATAAATCTAGAGAAACTTGGGCCCTGACAGAATTATACAGAACCTAGAACCTTGGGAACATCCTGGAGAACCTATAACACTGACAGCATTCTGAATAACCTAGCACCCATGTAACATTCTGGAGAACCTAGGACCTTGATAGTATTCTAGAGAGAACATAGAATCCTGACAGGATTATTGAGAAGTTGGAACCTTGGTAATATTCTACATAACCTAGCAGCCTGGTAACATTCTAGAGAACCTAGGACCATGGCACAATTTCAGATAACCTAGCAGCCTTTTAAGATTCTAGAGAACCTAGAACCCTGACAGCATTCTAGAGAACCTAGATCCCTGGTAACATCCTAGAGAACATAGAATCCTGGCAGCATTCTAATAAACCTAAAACTTGTGTAACATTCTAGATAACCTAGCACCCTGGTAACCTTCTAGAGAACCTAGATCCCTGACAGCATACTACGGAATCTAGGACCCTGCTAACTATATAGAGAGAGAACATAGAACCATGGTAATATTCTACAGACAAACTGTAGAACCCTAGCAACATTTAAGAAAATCTAGAACCCTGGTTACATTCTAGAGAACATTGAACCCTGACAGCATTCTAGAAAACATAGCATCCTGGTAACATTCTAGAGAACCTAGGACCCTGGCAACATTCTAAAGGTAGCCTAGCACCATACAAACACACAGTATATATTTTTCCAGAATAACATTACTTGCATTCTGCAACATGTCATGGTAACTTGTCAAAGTTCACCGCCTACCACAGAACACAAACACAACATTCACACACACACATCGTGACACACATACCACCCCAGCGCGTAGCCTCTCGCCCGCAGGCTGCTGCAACCTTTCAGAGCTGAGCACAGCAGAGCAGAGCATGCTACCCTTTAGAACGACCATGATGCTCAAGCGGTCAGTTGAATATTACTTAGGCTGTGTCCCAAATGAAACCCTACTTCCAACATAGTGCACTACTTTTGACCAGAGACCTACAGTATGAGCCCTGGTAGGGCAATGGGGGCCATCTATGGCCATGTTACAGTGTGGGTGGTTATCTTACTAAGTGATTCAGCTGGGCTGCCATGTTGTTGGGTGGTTCATTTACTGAGGAGCAGAGACAGCCTGCAGCAGATACACTAGTACTGGAGCTACTGACCTTCACATCAGACTGAAGCTAGGCTTGTACTGCAGTCAGTTCTCAATCTGTAGCTACTCCTTCAGACAGTCAGGTCTCAGTCTGGTGCTACTCCTTCAGACAGTCAGGTCTCAGCCTGTAGCTACTCCTTCAGACAGTCAGGTCTCAGCCTGTAGCTACTCCTTCAGGCAGTCAGGTCTCAGTCTGGTGCTACTCCTTCAGACAGTCAGGTCTCAGCCTGTAGCTACTCCTTCAGACAGTCAGGTCTCAGTCTGGTGCTACTCCTTCAGACAGTCAGGTCTCAGCCTGTAGCTACTCCTTCAGGCAGTCAGGTCTCAGTCTGGAGCTACTCCTTCAGACAGTCAGGTCTCAGTATGTAGCTACTCCTTCAGACAGTGAGGTCTCAGTCTGTTGCTACTCCTTCAGACAGTCAGGTCTCAGTCTGTAGCTACTCCTTCAGACAGTCAGGTGTCAGTCTGTAGCTACTCCTTCAGACAGTCAGGTGTCAGCCTGTAGCTACTCCTTCAGACAGTCAGGTCTCAGTCTGTAGCTACTCCTTCAGACAGTCAGGTCTCAGTCTGGAGATACTCCTTCAGACAGTCAGGTCTCAGCCTGTAGCTACTCCTTCAGACAGTCAGGTCTCAGTCTGTAGCTACTCCTTCAGACAGTCAGGTCTCAGCCTGTAGCTCCTCCTTCAGGCAGTCAGGTCTCAGTCTGGTGCTACTCCTTCAGACAGTCAGGTCTCAGCCTGTAGCTACTCCTTCAGACAGTCAGGTCTCAGTCTGGTGCTACTCCTTCAGACAGTCAGGTCTCAGCCTGTAGCTACTCCTTCAGACAGTCAGGTCTCAGCCTGTAGCTACTCCTTCAGACAGTCAGGTCTCAGCCTGTAGCTACTCCTTCAGACAGTCAGGTCTCAATCTGTAGCTACTCCTTCAGACAGTCAGGTCTCAGTCTGGTGCTACTCCTTCAGACAGTCAGGTCTCAGCCTGTAGCTACTCCTTCAGGCAGTCAGGTCTCAGTCTGGAGCTACTCCTTCAGACAGTCAGGTCTCAGTATGTAGCTACTCCTTCAGACAGTGAGGTCTCAGTCTGTTGCTACTCCTTCAGACAGTCAGGTCTCAGTCTGTAGCTACTCCTTCAGACAGTCAGGTGTCAGTCTGTAGCTACTCCTTCAGACAGTCAGGTGTCAGCCTGTAGCTACTCCTTCAGACAGTCAGGTCTCAGTCTGTAGCTACTCCTTCAGACAGTCAGGTCTCAGTCTGTAGCTACTCCTTCAGACAGTCAGGTCTCAATCTGTAGCTACTCCTTCAGACAGTCAGGTCTCAGTCTGTAGCTACTCCTTCAGACAGTCAGGTCTCAGCCTGTAGCTACTCCTTCAGACAGTCAGGTCTTAGCCTGGAGCTACTCCTTCAGACAGTCAGGTCTCAGTCTGGAGATACTCCTTCAGACAGTCAGGTCTCAGTCTGGAGCTACTCCTTCAGACAGTCAGGTCTCAGTCTGGATATACTCTTTCAGACAGTCAGGTCTCAGTCTGTAGCTACTCCTTCAGACAGTCAGGTGTCGGTCTGTAGCTACTCCTTCAGACAGTCAGGTCTCAGTCTGTAGCTACTCCTTCAGACAGTCAGGTCTCAGTGTGGAGATACTCCTTCAGACAGTCAGGTCTCAGTCTGTAGCTACTCCTTCAGACAGTCAGGTCTCAGTCTGGAGATACTCTTTCAGACAGTCAGGTCTCAGTCTGTAGCTACTCCTTCAGACAGTCAGGTCTCAGCCTGTAGCTACTCCTTCAGACAGTCAGGTCTCAGCCTGTAGCTACTCCTTCAGACAGTCAGGTCTCAGTGTGGAGATACTCCTTCAGACAGTCAGGTCTCAGTCTGTAGCTACTCCTTCAGACAGTCAGGTCTCAGCCTGTAGCTACTCCTTCACACAGTCAGGTCTCAGCCTGTAGCTGCTCCTTCAGACAGTCAGGTCTCAGCCTGTAGCTACTCCTTCAGACAGTCAGGTCTCAGCCTGTAGCTACTCCTTCAGACAGTCAGGTCTCAGCCTGTAGCTACTCCTTCAGACAGTCAGGTCTCAGCCTGTAGCTACTCCTTCAGACAGTCAGGTCTCAGCCTGTAGCTACTCCTTCAGACAGTCAGGTCTCAGTCTGTAGCTACTCCTTCAGACAGTCAGGTCTCAGCCTGTAGCTACTCCTTCAGACAGTCAGGTCTCAGTCTGTAGCTACTCCTTCAGACAGTCAGGTCTCAGTCTGTAGCTACTCCTTCAGACAGTCAGGTCTCAGTCTGTAGCTACTCCTTCAGACAGTCAGGTCTCAGTCTGTAGCTACTCCTTCAGACAGTCAGGTCTCAGTCTGTAGCTACTCCTTCAGACAGTCAGGTCTCAGTCTGGAGATACTCCTTCAGACAGTCAGGTCTCAGCCTGTAGCTACTCCTTCAGACAGTCAGGTCTCAGCCTGGAGCTACTCCTTCAGACAGTCAGGTCTCAGCCTGTAGCTACTCCTTCAGACAGTCAGGTCTCAGTCTGTAGCTACTCCTTCAGACAGTCAGGTCTCAGCCTGTAGCTCCTCCTTCAGACAGTCATGTATCTTACTAACATACTACATACTACATACTACATACTACACAACATGTTTTTGAGTAGGTATTTTCTTTTCCCACTCCAACACTCCCCTCCCAGTGAAATGCTGTCTTTCTTGTGAAGCTCCCCTTCTCTCTCCATGGTTCTGTTTCAAGGATTCATTACCATGTTAGCAATACTGCAGCTTCATATTCAGACATACTTTGAACAGACACACTCTGACAGATAGAGGTCAGTATTAGATTTACACTCTGACAGATAGAGGTCAGTATTAGATTTACACTCTGACAGATAGAGGTCAGTATTAGATTTACACTCTGACAGAGGTCAGTATTAGATTTACACTCTGACAGAGGTCAGTATTAGATTTACACTCTGACAGAGGTCAGTATTAGATTTACACTCTGACAGATAGAGGTCAGTATTAGATTTACACTCTGACAGATAGAGGTCAGTATTAGATTTACACTCTGACAGATAGAGGTCAGTATTAGATTTACACTCTGACAGATAGAGGTCAGTATTAGATTTACACTCTGACAGATAGAGGTCAGTATTAGATTTACACTCTGACAGATAGAGGTCAGTATTAGATTTACACTCTGACAGATAGAGGTCAGTATTAGATTTACACTCTGACAGAGGTCAGTATTAGATTTACACTCTGACAGATAGAGGTCAGTATTAGATTTACACTCTGACAGAGGTCAGTATTAGATTTACACTCTGACAGAGGTCAGTATTAGATTTACACTCTGACAGAGGTCAGTATTAGATTTACACTCTGACAGAGGTCAGTATTAGATTTACACTCTGACAGATAGAGGTCAGTATTAGATTTACACTCTGACAGATAGAGGTCAGTATTAGATTTACACTCTGACAGAGGTCAGTATTAGATTTACACTCTGACAGAGGTCAGTATTAGATTTACACTCTGACAGAGGTCAGTATTAGATTTACACTCTGACAGAGGTCAGTATTAGATTTACACTCTGACAGATAGAGGTCAGTATTAGATTTACACTCTGACAGATAGAGGTCAGTATTAGATTTACACTCTGACAGATAGAGGTCAGTATTAGATTTACACTCTGACAGAGGTCAGTATTAGATTTACACTCTGACAGAGGTCAGTATTAGATTTACACTCTGACAGAGGTCAGTATTAGATTTACACTCTGACAGAGGTCAGTATTAGATTTACACTCTGACAGAGGTCAGTATTAGATTTACACTCTGACAGAGGTCAGTATTAGATTTACACTCTGACAGACAGAGGTCAGTATTAGATTTACATAATGTATGCCTGCTTGCCTGCCTCCCTGCCACCTCCCTGCGTGCCTCCCTGCCACCTCCCTGCGTGCCTCCCTGCCACCTCCCTGTGTGCCTCCCTGCCACCTCCCTGCGTGCCTCCCTGCCACCTCCCTGCGTGCCTCCCTGCCACCTCCCTGCGTGCCTCCCTGCCATCTCCCTGCGTGCCTCCTGCCACCTCCCTGTGTGCCTCCCTGCCACCTCCATGTGTGCCTCCCTGCCACCTCCCTGCGTGCCTCCCTGCCACCTCCCTGCGTGCCTCCCTGCCACCTCCCTGCGTGCCTCCCTGCCTGCCTCCCTGCCTGCCTCCCTGCCACCTCCCTGCCTGCCTCCCTGCCATCTCCCTGTGTGCCTCCCTGCCACCTCCCTGTGTGCCTCCCTGCTTGTCTCCCTGTGTGCCTCCCTGCCACCTCCCTGCCTGCCTCCCTGCCACCTCCCTGTGTGCCTCCCTGCCACCTCCCTGTGTGCCTCCCTGCTTGTCTCCCTGCTTGTCTCCCTGCATGCCTGCCTGCCTCCCTCCCTGCCTCCCTGCCTCCCTCCCTCCCTCCCTCCCTGCCTGCCTGCCTGCCTGCCTGCCTGCCTGCCTCCCTGCCTGCCTGCCTCCCTGCCTGCCTGCCTGCTTGCCTGGCTGCCTGTGTGTGTGTGTGTGTGTGTGTGTGTTCATCCAAATCCAAACACGCCTGCTGTGTGGGCTAGCTCAGGTTCACGCTGTGAACAAATTGAACCCAAACCCCCAGAGAACCTTGTCTTACCTCTCTATTCAACATCAACACATGAACAAGCAACATCTGCCTCCCGACTGGCCCCCTATTCCCTATATAGTACAATACATTAGACCAGGACCCTATATAGTGTGCTACTTTAGACCAGAGCCCAAATGGGGCCATTTGGGACACAAACAGACAAACAAACATTTAAAGACCAAATGTAATTTCTGATCCGGATAATTGTCATTAATTAGTGAATTACCAAACAGCCAGATCCTGATACCCTCTGTTCTCATTCAAAAACATTTTACACTGGTCTGACTACAGCTGCTGCCACAGTCACGCGCACACATTCAGGATGGCACTGTAGAGATGGATAGCTGCCGTCTTATGGGCTCCGGACTATTTTGTGTAGTGTTTTATTGCGCTGACATTAACTCTTTAAAAAAAAAAATTTGACATAATATTTCCCCCATAATTTCCTATGACTGAAAAGAGCTTCTGGACATCAGAACAGCGAACACTAACTTCGTTTTGGATGAAGATTTTTTACGCCAACGAGTCCGCAGTTGTCGATGTACTGCTCATTCCGGACCATAAGCCCCGGGACTCGAAAGAGGAAGAGACGGTGCAAGAGAGACAAACGAGCTCTCTGAAGAGACAACGTCCATGAGTAAATAAACTACCTCTACCCTCATTTCTATTGGCGAACATACAATCCTAGGAGAATAAACTGGATGAGCTCCGTTGGAGACGATCCCCATCAACGAGACCTGAACAACTGTAATATCCTGTTTCTCAGAGTCGTGGATGAACAACGGGAAGAATAATATACATCTTGCTGGCTTTTCTGTGCATCGTCAGGACCGAGCGGCAGCTTAGGTTGAGGTTAAGGTCATTCCCTTTGTTAAACTCTAAACGGGCTGGGGTTCTACTAAGATAACATATGTCATTGTTTTAAATGGTTCTACTGAGATAACATATGTAATTGTTTTAAATGGTTCTACTAAGATAACATATGTCATTGTTTTAAATGGTTCTACTAAGATAACATATGTCATTGTTTTAAATGGTTCTACTGAGATAACATATGTAATTGTTTTAAATGGTTCTACTAAGATAACATATGTCATTGTTTTAAATGGTTCTACTGAGGTAACATATGTACTTGTTTTAAATGGTTCTACTGAGATAACATATGTCATTGTTTTAAATGGTTCTACTGAGATAACATATGTCATTGTTTTAAATGGTTCTACTAAGATAACATATGTCATTGTTTTAAATGGTTCTACTTAGATATGGGATTGTTTTAAATGGTTCTACTAAGATATGGGATTGTTTTAAATGGTTCTACTGAGATAACATATATAATTGTTTTAAATGGTTCTACTTAGATATGGGATTGTTTCAAATGGTTCTACTAAGATATGGGATTGTTTTAAATGGTTCTACTGAGATATGGGATTGTTTTAAATGGTTCTACTTAGATATGGGATTGTTTTAAATGGTTCTACTAAGATATGGGATTGTTTTAAATGGTTCTACTAAGATAACATACGTAATTGTTTTAAATGGTTCTACTAAGATATGGGATTGTTTTAAATGGTTCTACTGAGATATGGGATTGTTTTAAATGGTTCTACTAAGATATGGGATTGTTTTAAATGGTTCTACTAAGATATGGGATTGTTTTAAATGGTTCTACTAAGATATGGGATTGTTTTAAATGGTTCTACTAAGATAACATACGTAATTGTTTTAAGTGGTTCTACTGAGATATGGGATTGTTTTAAATGGTTCTACTGAGATATGGGATTGTTTTAAATGGTTCTACTTAGATATGGGATTGTTTTAAATGGTTCTACTAAGATATGGGATTGTTTTAAATGGTTGTACTAAGATAACATATGTAATTGTTTTAAATGGTTCTACTAAGATAACATACATAATTGTTTTAAATGCTTCTACTAAGATAACATACGTAATTGTTTTAAATGGTTCTACTAAGATAACATACGTAATTGTTTTAAATGGTTCTACTAAGATAACATACGTAATTGTTTTAAATGCTTCTACTAAGCAGAGGGAACACCCCCCCATCCACATCGATGGAACAGTAGTGGAGAGGGTAGCAAGTTTTAAGTTCCTCGGCATACACATCACAGACAAACTGAATTGGTCCACTCACACAGACAGCATCGTGAGGAAGGCGCAGCAGCGCCTCTTCAACCTCAGGAGGCTGAAGAAATTCGGCTTGTCACCAAAAGCACTCACAAACTTCTACAGATGCACAATCGAGAGCATCCTGGCGGGCTGTATCACCGCCTGGTATGGCAACTGCACCGCCCTCAACCGTAAGGCTCTCCAGAGGGTAGTGAGGTCTGCACAACGCATCACCGGGGGCAAACTACCTGCCCTCCAGGACACCTACACCACCCGATGCTACAGGAAGGCCATAAAGATCATCAAGGACTACAACCACCCGAGCCACTGCCTGTTCACCCCGCTGTCATCCAGAAGGCGAGGTCAGTACAGGTGCATCAAAGCTGGGACCGAGAGACTGAAAAACAGCTTCTATCTCAAGGCCATCAGACTGTTAAACAGCCACCACTAACATTGAGTGGCTACTGCCAACACACTGTCAATGACACTGACTCTACTCCAGCCACTTTAATAATGGGAATTGATGGGAAATGATGTAAATATATCACTAGCCACTTTAAACAATGCTACCTTTATATAATGTTACTTACCCTACATTATTCATCTCATATGCATACGTAGATACTGTACTCTATATCATCGACTGCATCCTTATGTAATACATGTATCACTAGCCACTTTAACTATGCCACTTGGTTTACATACTCATCTCATATGTATATACTGTACTCGATATCACCTACTGTATCTTGCCTATGCTGCTCTGTACCATCACTCATTCATATATCCTTATGTACATATTCTTTATCCCCTTACACTGTGTATAAGACAGTAGTTTTTTGGAATTGTTAGTTAGATTACTTGTTCGTTATTACTGCATTGTCGGAACTAGAAGCACAAGCATTTCGCTACACTCGCATTAACATCTGCTAACCATGTGTATGTGACAAATAAAATTTGATTTGATTTGATTGATTTGGTTCTACTAAGATAACATACGTAATTGTTTTAAATGGTTCTACTAAGATAACATACGTAATTGTTTTAAATGGTTCTACTAAGATATGGGATTGTTTTAAATGGTTCTACTGAGATATGGGATTGTTTTAAATGGTTCTACTTAGATATGGGATTGTTTTAAATGGTTCTACTAAGATAACATACGTAATTGTTTTAAATGGTTCTACTAAGATAGCATACGTAATTGTTTTAAATGGTTCTACTAAGATATGGGATTGTTTTAAATGGTTCTACTGAGATATGGGATTGTTTTAAATGGTTCTACTTAGATATGGGATTGTTTTAAATGGTTCTACTAAGATAACATACGTAATTGTTTTAAATGGTTCTACTAAGATAACATACGTAATTGTTTTAAATGGTTCTACTAAGATAACATACGTAATTGGTTTAAATGGTTCTACTAAGATAACATACGTAATTGGTTTAAATGGTTCTACTAAGATAACATACATAATTGTTTTAAATGGTTCTACTAAGATAACATACGTAATTGTTTTAAATGGTTCTACTAAGATAACATACGTAATTGTTTTAAATGGTTATACTAAGATAACATACTTAATTGTTTTAAATGGTTCTACTAAGATAACATATGTAATTGTTTTAAATGGTTCTACTAAGATATGGGATTGTTTTAATGCCATGGAATATTTAGCTATTTGATTTCGAACTTTAGGTTTAAAATAAAACAAAAATGATTTGCTGAAATATTGAATTTGGGCCTCCCGGGTGGCGCAGTGGTCTGCATCGCAGTGCTAGCTGTGCCACCAGAGACTCTGTGTTCGCGCCCCGGCTCTGTCGCAGCAGGCCGCGACCGGGAGTTCCGTGGGGCGACGCACAATTGGCCCAGCGTCGTCTGTGTTAGGGAGGGTTTGGCCGGTAGGGATATCCTTGTCTCATCGCGCACCAGCGACTCCTGTGGTGGGCCGGGTGCAGTGCACACTAACCAGGGTCGCCAGGTGCACGGTGCTTCCTCCAACACATTGGTGCGTCTGGCTTCCGCGTTGGATGCGCGCTGTGTTAAGAAGCAGTGCGGCTTGGTTGGGTTGTGTATCGGAGGACGCACGACTTTCAACCTTCGTCTCTCCCGAGCCCGTACGGGAGTTGTAGCGATGAGACAAGATAGTAGCTACTAACAATTGGACACCACAAAATTGGGGAGTAAAAGGGGGTAAAAAATATATATGTAATTTGGCCTCTACTACTAATTACTATAGCCCATACAAATTATATTTAATGAATGGCAACAAAAACAATCATAAGGAACAACGTTTAGAAGGTTTAGAAGGTTTAGAAGGTTTAGAAGGTTTAGAAGTGTATATCTTATATCTAGGACATATACGAAAGCTCAGGATAGTTATTTTTTGGGGGGACACACATATTAAACCCCTTTATTTTTGTCTGCAAAAAATGACCTCCATTCTTCCATTCATTTGTATGGGTTACCTTTAGACAAGTCCCGTGACACTTGTTGGGGGGGGTCGTAAAACAAAACGGAGAACACCGTCGTGAGAGTCTCCTCTTTCCATAGTGGGGTCATATTAGTTTGTATCTGAGTCTCCCCTTTCCACACTGGGGTCATATTAGTTTGTAGCTGAGAGTCTCCCCTTTCCATAGTGGGGTCATATTAGTTTGTATCTGAGTCTCCCCTTTCCATAGTGGGGTCATATTAGTTTGTAGCTGAGAGTCTCCCCTTTCCACACTGGGATCATATTAGTTTGTATCTGAGTCTCCTCTTTCCATAGTGGGGTCATATTAGTTTGTAGCTGAGAGTCTCCCCTTTCCATAGTGGGGTCATATTAGTTTGTATCTGAGAGTCTCCCCTTTCCACACTGGGGTCATATTAGTTTGTATCTGAGAGTCTCCTCTTTCCATAGTGGGGTCATATTAGTTTGTATCTGAGAGTCTCCCCTTTCCACACTGGGGTCATATTAGTTTGTAGCTGAGAGTCTCCCCTTTCCACACTGGGGTCATATTAGTTTGTAGCTGAGAGTCTCCTCTTTCCACACTGGGGTCATATTAGTTTGTATCTGAGAGTCTCCTCTTTCCATAGTGGGGTCATATTAGTTTGTAGCTGAGAGTCTCCTCTTTCCACAGTGGGGTCATATTAGTTTGTATCTGAGAGTCTCCCCTTTCCACACTGGGGTCATATTAGTTTGTATCTGAGAGTCTCCCCTTTCCATAGTGGGGTCATATTAGTTTGTATCTGAGTCTCCCCTTTCCATAGTGGGGTCATATTAGTTTGTATCTGAGTCTCCCCTTTCCATAGTGGGGTCATATTAGTTTGTAGCTGAGAGTCTCCCCTTTCCATAGTGTGGTCATATTAGTTTGTATCTGAGTCTCCCCTTTCCACAATGGGGTCATATTGGTTTGTATCTGAGTCTCCCCTTTCCATAGTGGGGTCATATTAGTGTGTATCTGAGTCTCCCCTTTCCATAGTGGGGTCATATTAGTTTGTAGCTGAGTCTCCTCTTTCCATAGTGGGGTCATATTAGTTTGTAGCTGAGAGTCTCCCCTTTCCACACTGGGGTCATATTAGTTTGTAGCTGAGAGTTT
Organism: Oncorhynchus kisutch; assembly: GCF_002021735.2. Classification (NCBI taxonomy): domain Eukaryota; kingdom Metazoa; phylum Chordata; class Actinopteri; order Salmoniformes; family Salmonidae; genus Oncorhynchus; species Oncorhynchus kisutch. The sequence goes on along the minus strand of NC_034202.2, from coordinate 44,770,488 downwards.
CCCCTTTCCATACTGGGTCATATTAGTTTGTAGCTGAGAGTCTCCCCTTTCCATAGTGGGGTCATATTAGTTTGTAGCTGAGAATCTCCTCTTTCCATAGTGGGGTCATATTAGTTTGTATCTGAGAGTCTCCCCTTTCCACACTGGGGTCATATTAGTTTGTAGCTGAGTCTCCCCTTTCCATAGTGGGGTCATATTAGTTTGTATCTGAGAGTGTCCCCTTTCCACACTGGGGTCATATTAGTTTGTAGCTGAGAGTCTCTCCTTTCCATAGTGGGGTCATATTAGTTTGTATCTGAGTCTCCCCTTTCCACACTGGGGTCATATTAGTTTGTAGCTGAGAGTCTCCCCTTTCCATAGTGGGGTCATATTAGTTTGTATCTGAGTCTCCCCTTTCCATAGTGGGGTCATATTAGTTTGTATCTGAGTCTCCCCTTTCCATAGTGGGGTCATATTAGTTTGTAGCTGAGAGTCTCCCCTTTCCATAGTGGGGTCATATTAGTTTGTATCTGAGTCTCCCCTTTCCACATTGGGGTCATATTAGTTTGTATCTGAGTCTCCCCTTTCCATAGTGGGGTCATATTAGTTTGTATCTGAGTCTCCCCTTTCCATAGTGGGGTCATATTAGTTTGTAGCTGAGTCTCCTCTTTCCATAGTGGGGTCATATTAGTTTGTAGCTGAGAGTCTCCCCTTTCCACACTGGGGTCATATTAGTTTGTAGCTGAGAGTTTCCCCTTTCCATAGTGGGTCATATTAGTTTGTAGCTGAGAGTCTCCCCTTTCCATAGTGGGGTCATATTAGTTTGTAGCTGAGAATCTCCTCTTTCCATAGTGGGGTCATATTAGTTTGTATCTGAGAGTCTCCCCTTTCCACACTGGGGTCATATTAGTTTGTAGCTGAGTCTCCCCTTTCCATAGTGGGGTCATATTAGTTTGTATCTGAGAGTGTCCCCTTTCCACACTGGGGTCATATTAGTTTGTAGCTGAGAGTCTCTCCTTTCCATAGTGGGGTCATATTAGTTTGTATCTGAGTCTCCCCTTTCCACACTGGGGTCATATTAGTTTGTAGCTGAGAGTCTCCCCTTTCCATAGTGGGGTCATATTAGTTTGTAGCTGAGTCTCCCCTTTCCACACTGGGGTCATATTAGTTTGTAGCTGAGAGTCTCCTCTTTCCACACTGGGGTCATATTAGTTTGTATCTGAGAGTCTCCTCTTTCCATAGTGGGGTCATATTAGTTTGTAGCTGAGAGTCTCCTCTTTCCACAGTGGGGTCATATTAGTTTGTATCTGAGAGTCTCCCCTTTCCATAGTGGGGTCATATTAGTTTGTATCTGAGTCTCCCCTTTCCATAGTGGGGTCATATTAGTTTGTATCTGAGTCTCCCCTTTCCATAGTGGGGTCATATTAGTTTGTAGCTGAGAGTCTCCCCTTTCCATAGTGGGGTCATATTAGTTTGTAGATGAGTCTCCCCTTTCCATAGTGGGGTCATATTAGTTTGTAGCTGAGTCTCCTCTTTCCATAGTGGGGTCATATTAGTTTGTAGCTGAGAGTCTCCCCTTTCCACACTGGGGTCATATTAGTTTGTAGCTGAGAGTTTCCCCTTTCCATAGTGGGTCATATTAGTTTGTAGCTGAGAGGCCCCCCTTTCCATAGTGGGGTCATATTAGTTTGTAGCTGAGAATCTCCTCTTTCCATAGTGGGGTCATATTAGTTTGTATCTGAGAGTCTCCCCTTTCCACACTGGGGTCATATTAGTTTGTAGCTGAGTCTCCCCTTTCCATAGTGGGGTCATATTAGTTTGTATCTGAGAGTCTCCCCTTTCCACACTGGGGTCATATTAGTTTGTAGCTGAGAGTCTCTCCTTTCCATAGTGGGTTCATATTAGTTTGTATCTGAGTCTCCCCTTTCCACACTGGGGTCATATTAGTTTGTAGCTGAGAGTCTCCCCTTTCCATAGTGGGGTCATATTAGTTTGTAGCTGAGAGTCTCCCCTTTCCATAGTGGGGTCATATTAGTTTGTAGCTGAGTCTCCCCTTTCCACACTGGGGTCATATTCATTTTTAGCTGAGAGTCTCCTCTTTCCATAGTGGGGTCATATTAGTTTGTATCTGAGAGTCTCCCCTTTCCACACTGGGGTCATATTAGTTTGTAGCTGAGAGTCTCCCCTTTCCACACTGGGGTCATATTAGTTTGTAGCTGAGAGTCTCCTCTTTCCACACTGGGGTCATATTAGTTTGTATCTGAGAGTCTCCTCTTTCCATAGTGGGGTCATATTAGTTTGTAGCTGAGAGTCTCCTCTTTCCACAGTGGGGTCATATTAGTTTGTATCTGAGAGTCTCCCCTTTCCACACTGGGGTCATATTAGTTTGTATCTGAGAGTCTCCCCTTTCCATAGTGGGGTCATATTAGTTTGTATCTGAGTCTCCCCTTTCCATAGTGGGGTCATATTAGTTTGTATCTGAGTCTCCCCTTTCCATAGTGGGGTCATATTAGTTTGTAGCTGAGAGTCTCCCCTTTCCATAGTGGGGTCATATTAGTTTGTATCTGAGTCTCCCCTTTCCACATTGGGGTCATATTAGTTTGTATCTGAGTCTCCCCTTTCCATAGTGGGGTCATATTAGTTTGTATCTGAGTCTCCCCTTTCCATAGTGGGGTCATATTAGTTTGTATCTGAGTCTCCCCTTTCCATAGTGGGGTCATATTAGTTTGTAGCTGAGAGTCTCCCCTTTCCATAGTGGGGTCATATTAGTTTGTATCTGAGAGTCTCCCCTTTCCATAGTGGGGTCATATTAGTTTGTATCTGAGTCTCCTCTTTCCATAGTGGGGTCATATTAGTTTGTAGCTGAGAGTCTCCCCTTTCCACACTGGGGTCATATTAGTTTGTAGCTGAGAGTTTCCCCTTTCCATAGTGGGTCATATTAGTTTGTAGCTGAGAGTCTCCCCTTTCCATAGTGGGGTCATATTAGTTTGTAGCTGAGAATCTCCTCTTTCCATAGTGGGGTCATATTAGTTTGTATCTGAGTCTCCCCTTCCCACACTGGGGTCATATTAGTTTGTAGCTGAGTCTCCCCTTTCCATAGTGGGGTCATATTAGTTTGTATCTGAGAGTCTCCCCTTTCCACACTGGGGTCATATTAGTTTGTAGCTGAGAGTCTCTCCTTTCCATAGTGGGGTCATATTAGTTTGTATCTGAGTCTCCCCTTTCCACACTGGGGTCATATTAGTTTGTAGCTGAGAGTCTCCCCTTTCCATAGTGGGGTCATATTAGTTTGTAGCTGAGTCTCCCCTTTCCAGACTGGGGTCATATTCGTTTTTAGCTGAGTCTCCTCTTTCCATAGTGGGGTCATATTAGTTTATATCGGAGTCTCCCCTTTCCACACTGGGGTCATATTAATTTGTATCTGAGTCTCCCCTTTCCACACTGCAGACACAAGTTGACACATCAAGCATTACCTTCAGACACCCCGGGCTTGTGGGGTTAAATCATTTTTATTTAACTAGGGCAAGTCAGTTAATAACAAATTCTTATTTACAATGAGGGCCTAGCCCCCCGGGGCCAAACCCGGATGACGCTGGGCCAATTGTGCAAACGGTGGAATAAGGTGCATAGTTAAAGTCATTTGTCATTCAGTGGTCGAGCATTGTTTGCTCCGCTGGATCGAGTGAAGGATGTGTTTTGGTATTATTTTTAAAGGCCCACTGCAACACAGTGTGTTTGTACATTTGATGTGTAATAGAGGTAAATAAAATAGTCCCATAACGGCTTCTTTTTATCTATTTTATCTTTAAATGTTAATGTTAAACATTTTTATATTTACCACCCCCCCCCCCCCCCCCCCCCCCAAAAGGGCTCGCGCGGTCAAATGATTTGCTGCTGATAAATAGGAATATCACAATCTCATCATTACACTATTGTCTTTCTAAATTAAATCAACCTTTTCACCCTCATTATCATTCAGTTAGGCCTCATTTAAATTCAATTGTGAAGTAAGGTGCACAATTATCGTTCATTCATCCATTTGTCATTCATTTAGTGAGGAGAGAGAGACGTATTAGAGCCTGGCTGGGTACCAACCTCCTACAGCACATTGTCTTGGAGCCTGGCTGGGTACCAACCTCCTACAACACATTGTTTTGTAGCCTGGCTGGGTACCAACGTCCTACAGCACATTGTCTTGGAGCCTGGCTGGGTACCAACATCCTACAGAACATCGTCTTGGAGCCTGGCTGGGTACCAACGTCCTACAGCACATTGTCTCGGAGCCTGGCTGGGTACCAACGTCCTACAGCACATTGTCTTGGAGCCTGGCCAACTTCCTACAGCACATTGTCTTGTAGCCTGGCTGGGTACCAACGTCCTACAGCACATTGTCTTGGAGCCTGGCTGGGTACCAACGTCCTACAGAACATTGTCTTGGAGCCTGGCTGGGTACCAACATCCTACAGAACAATGTCTTGGAGCCTGGCTGGGTACCAATGTCCTACAGCACATTGTCTTGGAGCCTGGCTGGGTACCAACGTCCTACAGAACATTGTCTTGGAGCCTGGCTGGGTACCAACGTCCTACAGAACAATGTCTTGGAGCCTGGCTGGGTACCAACGTCCTACAGCACATTGTCTTGGAGCCTGGCTGGGTACCAACGTCCTACAGAACATTGTCTTGGAGCCTGGCTGGGTACCAACGTCCTACAGAACAATGTCTTGGAGCCTGGCTGGGTACCAACGTGCTACAACACATTGTCTTGGAGCCTGGCTGGGTACCAACATCATACAACACATTGTCTTGGAGCCTGGCTGGGTACCAACATCCTACAACACATTGTCTTGGAGCCTGGCTGGGTACCAACGTCCTACAACACATTGTCTTGGAGCCTGGCTGGGTGCCAACGTCCTACAGCACATTGTCTTGGAGCCTGGCTGGGTACCAACGTCCTACAGAACATTGTCTTGGAGCCTGGCTGGGTACCAACATCCTACAGAACAATGTCTTGGAGCCTGGCTGGGTACCAATGTCCTACAGCACATTGTCTTGGAGCCTGGCTGGGTACCAACGTCCTACAGAACATTGTCTTGGAGCCTGGCTGGGTACCAACGTCCTACAGAACAATGTCTTGGAGCCTGGCTGGGTACCAACGTCCTACAGCACATTGTCTTGGAGCCTGGCTGGGTACCAACGTCCTACAGAACATTGTCTTGGAGCCTGGCTGGGTACCAACGTCCTACAGCACATTGTCTTGGAGCCTGGCTGGGTACCAACGTGCTACAACACATTGTCTTGGAGCCTGGCTGGGTACCAACATCATACAACACATTGTTCTGGAGCCTGGCTGGGTAACAACATCCTACAACACATTGTCTTGGAGCCTGGCTGGGTACCAACGTCCTACAACACATTGTCTTGGAGCCTGGCTGGGTGCCAACGTCCTACAGCACATTGTCTTGGAGCCTGGCTGGGTACCAACGTCCTACAGAACAATGTCTTGGAGCCTGGCTGGGTACCAACGTCCTACAGCACATTGTCTTGGAGCCTGGCTGGGTACCAACGTCCTACAGAACATTGTCTTGGAGCCTGGCTGGGTACCAACGTCCTACAACACATTGTCTTGGAGCCTGGCTGGGTGCCAACGTCCTACAGCACATTGTCTTGGAGCCTGGCTGGGTACCAACGTCCTACAACACTTTGTCTTGGGGGGTTAAGTTGGAAATAGGTGTGGGGAAAAAAACTGGTAAAAAGGCTTGAAATATTTTTCTGTTTGTGATTTAAAAGTTCGGACAAATATGCAGCGTAAAATACAGACATTTAGGAAGAGTCATGGAAGGAGCAGGACATAGCACATTTTTTGGGAGGTTAGATAATTGTTTTTACAAAATCAAATGTCAGTGGCCGTTGGCCTATGGCAGTTCTAGTGTTTACAAGAGCTGCTGCGTGATCTCTAAGTCTCGAGGTTCTGCTCGCCCGAGGTAGAGTTTCTCATGATAAGCCGTAGACCACACTATTTACCAAGAGAGTACTCATCTATATTTTTCGTAGCTGTCTACTTATCAACACAGACCAATGCAGTCACTAAGAGGGCACTCAACAAGCTGTATAGGGCCAATACTCAAACAAGATAATGCTCAACCCGAGGCAGTGTGTTTCCTGGTTGGTGGTGTTAACCCGGGGAAACCTCATTACCTCTTTTGTCCACTGACTCCATGCAACCACGTAGGACTCTACCCACACACTCACTCACACTTACTGAGGCTGACACCCCAACACACACACACATACACTCTGACACCACACACACCCCATTCTCACACACAGACACACACTTTCATACTCATCACAAACGCTGCTGCTACTGTCTATTATCTATCCTGTTGTCTAGTCACTTTACCCCTACCTACAGTATACTGCTGTTACTGTCTATTATCTATCATTTACCCCTACCTACAGTATACTGCTGTTACTGTCTATTATCTATCCTTTACCCCTACCTACAGTATACTGCTGTTACTGTCTATTATCTATCCTTTACCCCTACCTACAGTATACTGCTGTTACTGTCTATTATCTATCCTTTACCCCTACCTACAGTATACTGCTGTTACTGTCTATTATCTATCCTTTACCCCTACCTACAGTATACTACTGTTACTGTCTATTATCTATCCTTTACCCCTACCTACAGTATACTGCTGTTACTGTCTATTATCTATCCTTTACCCCTACCTACAGTATACTATTACTGTCTATTATCTATCCTTTACCCCTACCTACAGTGTACTGCTGTTACTGTCTATTATCTATCCTTTACCCCTACCTACAGTATACTGCTGTTACTGTCTATCTATCCTTTACCCCTACCTATAAGTACATAGCACATCGACTCGGTACTAGTACTTCCTGTATGTAGCCATGTTATTACCTGGTACTTCCTGTATATAGCCATGTTATTACTGGTACTCCCTGTATGTAGCCATGTTATTACCTGGTACTTCCTGTATATAGCCATGTTATTACATGGTACTTCCTGTATATAGCCATGTTATTACCTGGTACTTCCCTCTATATAGTCATGTTATTACATGGTCTTCCTGTATATAGCCATGATATTACCTGGTACTTCCTGTATATAGCCATGTTATTACCTGGTACTTCCTGTATATAGCCATGTTATTTACTGATCTAAGACCTAACAGAGACTAGCTCTGAGAAACTCAGACTAGATCTGAGAAACTAATATTTACTGTGTATCCTGGCTACATTCCCTCCCACCTGGTACCCTGCTTGCCAGGGTTCTACGTTTTCTAAGAATGATTGTCTAAGGAATGTTGCTGTACTAGAACAATGCCAGGGTTCTCCCTAGGCTATTGTTAGGTCTCTAGGTTCTCTCTAATTCTAGAATATTATCTTGGTCGCTGTGTTATGGTGACGTGATGTAAGAGTAGATGTAATATGACGGAGATTCTAGCGATACCGTTACGATTTGTATGGTTACATTTATTCTACCTAGAGACGGTGAGCGGTGACACTTGATTGACAATGTCAATAGTAGGAAATGGAATATCCTGGGCCTTTTTTAAAAATTCACTGTGTATATCTGCCATCTCGAAGTCAATTGAACTGACTCCACCCACAGCAGAGAGACAGAGAGGAAGTCAATTAAACTGACCCCACCCACGAGCAGATGGAGAGGAAGAGAGAGAGAGAGATATGGAGAAAGAGAGTGATAGAGGGAGAGAGGATTAGAGAGAGAGGGAACAGAATTAGAGAAAAGGATTGACAAGAAGTAATTTCCCTCAGGGAGTGTCTTTGAGGACATGAAGGCAGAGAGAGGAGGGAGGGAGAGGAGAGGAGAGGGGAGGAGAGGAGAGGGAGAGAGGATAGGAGAGAGAGGAGAGGAAGGAGAGGAGAGGAGAGGAGAGGAGAGGAGAGGAGAGGAGAGGAGAGGAGAGGAGAGGAGAGGAGAGGAGAGGAGAGGAGAGGCAATGTGAGGCGAGGCAATGAGAGGAGAGGCGAGGCAATGTGAGGAGAGGGGAGGAAACGAGAGGAGAGGCGAGGCAATGTGAGGGGAGGAAACGAGAGGAGAGGAAACGAGAGGAGAGGAAACGAGAGGAGAGGAGAGGTGAGGCAATGTGAGGCGAGGCAACGAGAGGAGAGGCGAGGCAGTGTGAGGAGAGGAGAGGGGAGGAAACGAGAGGAGAGGAGAGGCAATGTGAGGCGAGGCAACGAGAGGAGAGGGGAGGAAGCGAGAGGGGAGGAGAGGCGAGGCAATGTGAGGAGAGGAGAGGGGAGGAAACGAGAGGAGAGGAAGCGAGAGGAGAGGAGAGGTGAGGAAATGTGAGGCGAGGCAACGAGAGGAGAGGGGAGGAAGCGAGAGGAGAGGAGAGGCGAGGCAATGTGAGGCGAGGCAATGAGAGGAGAGGGGAGGAAACGAGAGGAGAGGAGAGGCGAGGCAATGTGAGGAGAGGAGAGGGGAGGAAACGAGAGGAGAGGAGAGGTGAGGAGAGGAGAGGTGAGGCGAGGAGAGGGGAGGAAACGAGAGGAGAGGAAACGAGAGGAAACGAGAGGAGAGGGGAGGAAACGAGAGGAGAGGAGAGGGGAGGAAACGAGAGGAGAGGAGAGGGGAGGAAACGAGAGGAGAGGGGAGGAAACGAGAGGAGGGGAGGAAGCGAGAGGAGAGGAGAGGCGAGGCAACGAGAGGAGAGAGGAGACCCTTAGTGGGGGGTTTTTTCAACCTTTTTTCAACCTTTAGTTAATGTGATAACATGTTGTTAAGCTTACTATGATGCTACACATTTGAAAACATTTGAGGACGTATGAAAATATGATCTCGTGTGAAATAAATGTGGCAACGTGGGGGATGCAAAATGTTAACGTGTGATACCCTGAAACTACACGTGACAACATTTGAATGATTTTCACGTATGAACGTGCAAATTAGATTTTCACATATGAAAGTTTTTTTTACAGGGGAAAATGCTATTCGATTTTCAAATGTGAATCTGCAGACTCACTTGTGACGTGAAAACATGTTATGTATTGTCACATGTGAAAGAAGGTGACGTTAACATGTCAACCTATATGGAATACATTTGAACATGTGGTTCACATGTAAATAACTGACCTCAGATGTGCCCTCAACAGTTATATTCACATGCAAGAATGTGTTTTATTTTCACACGTGTTTTTTTTTGTTTCTAATGGAAGTAATGCAATGGTATGGGGGTTAGGTAATGGATATGGGGGTTAGTATGGATATGGGGTTAGTAATGGTATGGGGGTTAGTAATGGTATGGGGGTTAGTAATGGTATGGGGGTTAGTAATGGTATGGGGGTTAGTAATGGTATGGGGGTTAGTAATGGTATGGGGTTAGTAATGGTATGGGGGGTTGAAGGTAGGTGGGGTTGGTAATGGTATGGGGGTTGAAGGTAGGTGGGGTTGGGTAATGGTATGGGGTTGAAGGTAGGGGGGTTAGTAATGGTATGGGGGTTGAAGGTAGGTGGGGTTGGTAATGGTATGGGGGTTGAAGGTAGGTGGGGTTGGTAATGGTATGGGGGTTGAAGATAGGTGGGGTTGGTAATGGTATGGGGGTTGAAGGTAGGTGGGGTTGGTAATGGTATGGGGGTTGAAGGTAGGTGGGGTTGGTAATGGTATGGGGGTTGAAGGTAGGTGGGGTTGGTAATGGTATGGGGGTTGGTAATGGTATGGGGGTTGAAGGTAGGTGGGGTTGGTAATGGTATGGGGGTTGAAGGTAGGTGAGGTTGGTATAGGTGGGGTTGGTAATTGTATGGGGGTTGGAGGTAGGTGGGGTTGGTAATGGTATGGGGGTTAAAGATAGGTGGGGTTGGTAACGGTATGGGGGTTGGTAATGGTTTGGGGGTTGAAGGTAGGTGGGGTTGGTAATGGTATGGGGGTTGGTAATGGTATGGGGGTTGGTAATGGTATGGGTGTTGGTAATGGTATGGGGGTTGAAGGTAGGTGGGGTTGGTATGGTATGGGGGTTGGTAAAGGTGGGGGTTGGTTAATGGTATGGGGGTTGAAGGTAGGTGGGGTTGGTAATGGTATGGGGTTGGTATAGGTGGGGTTGGTAATGGTATGGGGGGTTGAAGGTAGGTGGGGTTGGTAATGGTATGGGGGTTGAAGGTAGGTGGGGTTGGTAATGGTATGGGGGTTGAAGGTAGGTGGGGTTGGTAATGGTAGGTGGGGTTGGTAATGGTATGGGGGTTGAAGGTAGGTGAGGTTGGTATAGGTGGGGTTGGTAATGGTATGGGGGTTGAAGGTAGGTGGGGTTGGTAATGGTATGGGGGTTGAAGGTAGGTGGGGTGGTAATGGTATGGGGGTTGGTAATGGTTGGGGGTTTGGGGTGAAGGAAGGTGGGGTTGGTAATGGTATGGGGGGTGGTATGGTATGGGGTTGAAGGTAGGTGGGGTTGGTAATGGTATGGGGGTTGAAGGTAGGTGGGGTTGGTTATGGTAGGTGTAGGTGGGGTTGGTAATGTATGGGGGTGGAGGTAGGTGGGGTTGGTAATGGTATGGGGGTGAAAGTAGGTGAGGTTGGTATAGGGGGGTTGGTAATGGTATGGGGGTTGAAGGTAGGTGGGGTTGGTAATGGTATGGGGGTTGAAGGTAGGTGGGGTTGGTAATGGTATGGGGGTTGGTAATGGTATGGGTGTTGGTAATGGTATGGGTGTTGAAGGTAGGTGGGGTTGGTAATGGTATGGGGGTTGAAGGTAGGTGGGGTTGGTAATGGTATGGGGGTTGGTATAGGGGGGGTTGGTAACGGTATGGGGGGTTGAAGGTAGGGGGGGTTGGTAATGGTATGGGGTTTGTATAGGTGGGTTGGTAATGGTATGGGGGTTGAAGGTAGTGGGTTGGTAATGGTATGGGGGTTGAAGGTAGGGGGGTTGGTAATGGTATGGGGGTTGAAGATAGGTGGGGTGGTAATGGTATGGGGGTTGGTAATGGTATGGGGGTTGGTATGGTATGGGGGTTGAGTTGAAGGTAGGTGGGGTTGGTAATGGTATGGGGGGGGGTTGAAGGTAGGTGGGGTTGGTATAGGTGGGGTTGGTAATGGTATGGGGGTTGAAGGTAGGTGGGGTTGGTAATGGTATGGGGGTTGAAGGTAGGTGGGGTTGGTAATGGTATGGGGGTTGGTATAGGTGGGGTTGGTAATGGTATGGGGGTTGAAGGTAGGTGGGGTTGGTAATGGTATGGGGTTGGTATAGGTGGGGTTGGTAATGGTATGGGGGTTGAAGGTAGGTGGGGTTGGTAATGGTATGGGGGTGGTAATGGTATGGGGGTTGAGGTAGGTGGGGTTGGTAATGGTATGGGGGTTGAGGTAGGTGGGGTTGGTATAGGTGGGGTTGGTAATGGTATGGGGTTGAAGGTAGGTGGGGTTGGTAATGGTATGGGGGTTGGGTATAGGTGGGTTGGTAATGGTATGGGGG
>NC_034202.2:44674776-44758953 GCF_002021735.2 Oncorhynchus kisutch | reverse complement strand
GGAAGAGAGGAGAGGAGAGATGGAGAAGAAGAGAGATTGAGGGAGAGAGGGGAAGAGGAGAGATGGAGGGAGAGAGATGGAGGGAGAGAGGAGAAGAGCGATGGGGAAGAGAGGAGAGGAGAGATGGAGAAGAAGAGCGATGGGGAAGAGAGGAGAGGAGAGATGGAGAAGAAGAGCGATGGAGGGAGAGAGGGGAAGAGAGGAGAGGAGAGATGGAGAAGAGGAGAGATGGAGGGAGAGAGGAGAGGAGAGAGATGGAAGGAGAGAGGGGAAGAGAGATGGAGGGGGAGAGGAGACATGGAGGAAGAAGAGAGATGGAGGGAGAGAGGGGAGAGAGGAGAGATGGAGAAGAAGAGAGATGGAGGGGAGAGAGGAGAGGAGAGGAGAGATGGAGGGAGAGAGGAGAGGAGACATGGAGAAGAAGAGAGATGGAGGGAGAGAGGGGAAGAGGAGAGGAGAGATGGAGAAGAGGAGAGAGAGAGAGGCGTTGAGGTGAGGCGACTCAAAGAGATGAACAGAGGACACACACACACACACACTCCTCCCTCCATCCCACAGGAGAACCATTTCTCAGGCACGGATGGCCAGCGGGAAGGGTAAGGACCCCTCCACCAGGCAATTAGGAAGAGAGAGGGACAGGGCTAATAGAACCATCACAGTCACACACACTAATAGAACTATCTCCATGGACATACACATCGCTGTGCATTTTCTTACACTACACTGACTACACTAACCTTGTCTGGTCAGTGACACAGTCACACACACACCCCTACCGACCGACCGACCGACCTATCCAACTTCCTACCTACCTTATTTTTTTTATTTTTTTTATTTTTATTTTACCTTTATTTTACCAGGCAAGTCAGTTAAAGAACAAATTCTTATTTTCAATGACGGCCTAGGAACAGTGGGTTAACTGCCCGTTCAAGGGCAGAAACGACAGATTTTGTACCTTGTCAGCTCGGGGATTTGAACTTGCAACCTTTCGGTTAATAGTCCAATGCTCTAACCACAAGGCTACACTGCCTCCCTTCCTACCTACCTACCTAACTTCCTACCTACCTACCTTCCTTCCTTCCTTCCTTCCTTCCTTCCTTCCTTCCTTCCTTCCTTCCTTCCTTCCTTCCTTCCTTCCTTCCTTCCTTGGTGTCTGAGTTCATAATGTTTCGCTAAGACAACCATGTTGGGCCGTAGTTTCCACTGTTGGTTTTCAGTGTTGGTTTCCACTGTTGGTTTTCAGTGTTGGTTTCCACTGTTGGTTTTCAGTGTTGGTTTTCACTGTTGGTTTCCACTGTTGGTTTCCACGGTTGGTTTTCAATGTTGGTTTCCACGGTTGGTTTCCACGGTTGGTTTCCACGGTTGGTTTCCACTGTTGGTTTCCACTGTTGGTTTCCACTGTTGGTTTTCACTGTTGGTTTCCACTGTTGGTTTCCACTGTTGGTTTCCACTGTTGGTTTCCACTGTTGGTTTTTCACTGTTGGTTTCCACGGTTGGTTTCCACGGTTGGTTTCCACGGTTGGTTTCCACGGTTGGTTTCCACTGTTGGTTTCCACTGTTGGTTTCCACTGTTGGTTTTCACTGTTGGTTTCCACTGTTGGTTTCCACTGTTGGTTTCCACTGTTGGTTTCCACTGTTGGTTTCCAGTGTTGGTTTCCAGTGTTGGTTTCCACTGTTGGTTTCCAGTGTTGGTTTTCAGTGTTGGTTTCCACTGTTGTTTTCCACTGTTGGTTTCCACTGTTGGTTTCCACTGTTGGTTTTCAGTGTTGGTTTTCAGTACAATTCTCGTTTGTTGCTTTATTTATTCTCACAACTCAAGATCAAGATGGGTTGACAAATGAGCAGGTTTTAAGGACAATAGAGAACGAAGGAGGAGGGAGAAGGTGGGGAACCGAGAACGACGCAAAGAGAGAGAGAGAGATCGCTTGGGGCGAGAGAGAGGAGAAAGAGAGAAGAAAAAGGAGGATACAGAGAGACACAGAGAGACACAGAGAGACAGAGAGACAGAGACACAGAGAGACACAGAGAGAGAGACAGAGAGAGACACAGAGAGAGAGAGAGACACAGAGACAGAGACACAGAGAGACACAGAGAGAGAGAGAGAGACACAGAGAGAGAGAGAGAGAGAGACACAGAGAGAGAGAGAGAGAGAGACAGAGAGAGAGAGACAGAGAGAGAGACACGGAGAGAGAGATTGAAGAGGGGAGAGGAGAGGAGAGGAGGATGCAGGCAGTAATTCTGGTGACAGGCCATGCTTCATGCAAAACCTCCATGAATAAAACATTCCTCTAGCAGCCCAGATCCATTTCTCTCTATCTATCTCTTGCTCCTCTCCTCCCTCTATCTCTCTCTCACACGCCATGTTAACCCAGGGAGACCTTAATCAGCACTGTAAATGACCCATGCTCCTTGCCTTACCTCTTTCTCTCTCTCTACCACTACCTCCTCATCCCTCACTACTCATCCCTGTGTCTCTCTCTACCACTACCTCCTCATCCCTCACTACTCATCCCTGTGTCTCTCTCTACCACTACCTCCTCATCCCTCACTGCTCATCCCTCTTTCTCTCCTCCGTCTCTCTCCTCACCTCTCTCTCCTCTTCTCTCTTTCCTCCCGCTCTCATCACCCTCCTCCATCTCTCTACCCGCCTCTCCTCCCTTTCTCTCTCTCTCTATTGTGCTCCTCGCCTCACCTCTACCTCCCGGTCCCTCATTTTTCATCCCTTTTCCCCCTTTGCCTCATATCTCCATGTCCTTATCCTTTACTTCTCATCCCTGTCTCTCATTCCTCTCTCCACTTCAACTCCCTCCCTCTCTCCCTGCACCCTCACCCCCCTCTCTCTCTCTCCACTTCACCTCCCTCAGTTTCTCCCTGCACCCTCCTCCTTCTCTACCCCCCCTCCCCCTCTCTCTCTCCACTTCACCTCCCTCAGTCTCTCCCTGCACCCTCCTCCTTCTCTACCCCCACCCTCCTCCTTCTCTACCCCCACCCCCACCCTCCTCCTTCTCTACCCCCACCCTCCTCCCCCTCTCTCTCTCCACTTCACCTCCCTCAGTCTGGGTGTCTCAACTGTAAAATTGGCTCATCCCCGTTTCATACATAGACTTCATGGTCAAATAGCTGCATCTTACGCAGGTGAACGTAGAGAGGAGGGAAGAGAGGGGAGAAGAGAGGGGAGAGAGGAGGGAAGAGAGGGGAGAAGAGAGGGGAGAGAGGAGGGAAGAGAGGGAAGAGAGGGGAGAGAGGAGTGAAGAGAGGAGTGAAGAGAGGGGGGAAGAGAGGAGTGAAGAGAGGGGGGAAGAGAGGAGTGAAGAGGGGGGAAGAGAGGGGGGGAGAGAGGGAAGAGAGGAGTGAAGAGGGGGAAGAGAGGGGGGGAGAGAGGGAAGAGAGGGGGGAAGAGGAGGAGTGAAAAGAGAGGGAGTGAAAGAGAGGGAGTGAAAGAGGGAGGGAAAGAGAGGGGGGGAAAGAGAGGGGGGAAGAGAGGAGAGTGAGACAAAGCGCATCGTAAATGGTAATTTCTCTTAACTTCCCATGTGACTCAATGGAAGTGATCTCTACTCGTCTCTACTCGTCGGTCTATGTGTGACTGCAGGTTCAGGCCTCAGCTAGCTAGCCTAATTCCACTGTAAAAAAAATATATAATAATAATAAAAATTATTTATATAGTTATTTCTGTCATCAGCTTGTAGGCCTGGGTACCTGGTGTAAAATATGTGGTCGCGTAACAAATGGTACGCTATTCCATATTTAGTGCACTACTTTAGACCAGAGCCCTATAGAACCCTATTCCATATTTAGTGCACTACTTTAGACCAGAGCCCTATAGAACCCTATTCCATATTTAGTGCACTACTTTAGACCAGAGCCCTATAGAACCCTATTCCCTATATAGTGCACTACTTTAGACCAGAGCCCTATGGCACCCTATTCCCTATTTAGTGCACTACTTTTGACCAGAGATGTATTTGCACTCGTCAAAAACAGTGCACTAGGAAGTGAAAATGGTTCAATCAACAGGACTAATGGGGACATATGGGTTGTATATCAACAAGACTAATGGGTTGTACATCAACAGGACATATGGCTTGGAAATCAACAGGACTAATGGGGACTAATGGGTTGTATATCAACAAGACTAATGGGTTGTACATCAACAGGACATATGGCTTGGAAATCAACAGGACTAATGGGGACTAATGGGTTGTATATCAACAGGACTAATGGGGACTAATGGGTTGTACATCAACAGGACTAATGGGTTGTAAATCAACAGGACTAATGGGGACTAATGGGTTGTATATCAACAGGACTAATAGGTTGTATATCAACAGGACATATGGGTTGTACATCAACAGGACTAATGGGGTCTAATGGGTTGTATATCAACAGGACTAATGGGGACTAATGGGTTGTACATCAACAGGACTAATGGGGACTAATGGGTTGTATATCAACAGGACTAATGGGTTGTATATCAACAGGACTAATGGGTTGTAAATCAACAGGACTAATGGGGACTAATGGGTTGTATATCAACAGGACTAATGGGTTGTATATCAACAGGACTAATGGGTTGTAAATCAACAGGACTAATGGGTTGTATATCAACAGGACTAATGGGTTGTACATCAACAGGACTAATGGGTTATAAATCAACAGGACTAATGGGAACTAATGGGTTGTAAATCAACAGGACTAATGGGTTATAAATCAACAGGACTAATGGGGACTAATGGGTTTTACATCAACAGGACATATGGGTTGTACATCAACAGGACTAATGGGGACTAATGGGTTGTACATCAACAGGACTAATGGGTTGTATATCAACAGGACATATGGGTTGTACATCAACAGGACTAATGGGGACTAATGGGTTGTACATCAACAGGACTAATGGGTTGTATATCAACAGGACTAATGGGTTGTACATCAACAGGACTAATGGGGACTAATGGGTTGTATATCAACAGGACTAATGGGGACTAATGGGTTGTATATCAACAGGACTAATGGGTTATAAATCAACAGGACTAATGGGGACTAATGGGTTATAAATCAACAGGACTAATGGGGACTAATGGGTTGTAAATCAACAGGACTAATGGGGACTAATGGGTTGTATATCAACAGGACTAATGGGTTATAAATCAACAGGACTAATGGGGACTAATGGGTTGTATATCAACAGGACTAACGGGTTATAAATCAACAGGACTAATGGGGACTAATGGGTTGTATATCAACAGGACTAATGGGTTGTATATCAACAGGACTAATGGGTTATAAATCAACAGGACTAATGGGGACTAATGGGTTGTAAATCAACAGGACTAATGGGTTATAAATCAACAGGACTAATGGGGACTAATGGGTTGTACATCAACAGGACTAATGGGTTGTATATCAACAGGACTAATGGGTTGTACATCAACAGGACTAATGGGGACTAATGGGTTGTATATCAACAGGACTAATGGGGACTAATGGGTTGTATATCAACAGGACTAATGGGTTATAAATCAACAGGACTAATGGGGACTAATGGGTTGTAAATCAACAGGACTAATGGGGACTAATGGGTTGTATATCAACAGGACTAATGGGTTATAAATTAACAGGACTAATGGGGACTAATGGGTTGTATATCAACAGGACTAACGGGTTATAAATCAACAGGACTAATGGGGACTAATGGGTTGTATATCAACAGGACTAATGGGGACTAATGGGTTGTATATCAACAGGACTAATGGGGACTAATGGGTTGTATATCAACAAGAATAATGGGTTGTACATCAACAGGACATATGGCTTGGAAATCAACAGGACTAATGGGGACTAATGGGTTGTTTATCAACAAGACTAATGGGGACTAATGGGTTGTACATCAACAGGACTAATGGGTTGTAAATCAACAGGACTAATGGGGTCTAATGGGTTGTATATCAACAGGACTAATGGGGACTAATGGGTTGTACATCAACAGGACTAATGGGGACTAATGGGTTGTATATCAACAGGACTAATGGGTTGTATATCAACAGGACTAATGGGTTGTATATCAACAGGACTAATGGGTTGTAAATCAACAGGACTAATGGGTTGTACATCAACAGTACTAATGGGTTGTACATCAACAGGACTAATGGGTTATAAATCAACAGGACTAATGGGGACTAATGGGTTGTATATCAACAGGACTAATGGGTTGTATATCAACAGGACTAATGGGGACTAATGGGTTGTATATCAACAGGACTAATGGGGACTAATGGGTTGTACATCAACAGGACTAATGGGTTGTAAATCAACAGGACTAATGGGGACTAATGGGTTGTATATCAACAGGACTAATGGGTTGTATATCAACAGGACATATGGGTTGTACATCAACAGGACTAATGGGGTCTAATGGGTTGTATATCAACAGGACTAATGGGGACTAATGGGTTGTACATCAACAGGACTAATGGGGACTAATGGGTTGTATATCAACAGGACTAATGGGTTGTATATCAACAGGACTAATGGGTTGTAAATCAACAGGACTAATGGGGACTAATGGGTTGTATATCAACAGGACTAATGGGTTGTATATCAACAGGACTAATGGGTTGTAAATCAACAGGACTAATGGGTTGTATATCAACAGGACTAATGGGTTGTACATCAACAGGACTAATGGGTTATAAATCAACAGGACTAATGGGAACTAATGGGTTGTAAATCAACAGGACTAATGGGTTATAAATCAACAGGACTAATGGGGACTAATGGGTTGTACATCAACAGGACATATGGGTTGTACATCAACAGGACTAATGGGGACTAATGGGTTGTACATCAACAGGACTAATGGGTTGTATATCAACAGGACATATGGGTTGTACATCAACAGGACTAATGGGGACTAATGGGTTGTACATCAACAGGACTAATGGGTTGTATATCAACAGGACTAATGGGTTGTACATCAACAGGACTAATGGGGACTAATGGGTTGTATATCAACAGGACTAATGGGGACTAATGGGTTGTATATCAACAGGACTAATGGGTTATAAATCAACAGGACTAATGGGGACTAATGGGTTATAAATCAACAGGACTAATGGGGACTAATGGGTTGTAAATCAACAGGACTAATGGGGACTAATGGGTTGTATATCAACAGGACTAATGGGTTATAAATCAACAGGACTAATGGGGACTAATGGGTTGTATATCAACAGGACTAACGGGTTATAAATCAACAGGACTAATGGGGACTAATGGGTTGTATATCAACAGGACTAATGGGTTGTATATCAACAGGACTAATGGGTTATAAATCAACAGGACTAATGGGGACTAATGGGTTGTAAATCAACAGGACTAATGGGTTATAAATCAACAGGACTAATGGGGACTAATGGGTTGTACATCAACAGGACTAATGGGTTGTATATCAACAGGACTAATGGGTTGTACATCAACAGGACTAATGGGGACTAATGGGTTGTATATCAACAGGACTAATGGGGACTAATGGGTTGTATATCAACAGGACTAATGGGTTATAAATCAACAGGACTAATGGGGACTAATGGGTTGTAAATCAACAGGACTAATGGGGACTAATGGGTTGTATATCAACAGGACTAATGGGTTATAAATTAACAGGACTAATGGGGACTAATGGGTTGTATATCAACAGGACTAACGGGTTATAAATCAACAGGACTAATGGGGACTAATGGGTTGTATATCAACAGGACTAATGGGGACTAATGGGTTGTATATCAACAGGACTAATGGGGACTAATGGGTTGTATATCAACAAGAATAATGGGTTGTACATCAACAGGACATATGGCTTGGAAATCAACAGGACTAATGGGGACTAATGGGTTGTTTATCAACAAGACTAATGGGGACTAATGGGTTGTACATCAACAGGACTAATGGGTTGTAAATCAACAGGACTAATGGGGTCTAATGGGTTGTATATCAACAGGACTAATGGGGACTAATGGGTTGTACATCAACAGGACTAATGGGGACTAATGGGTTGTATATCAACAGGACTAATGGGTTGTATATCAACAGGACTAATGGGTTGTATATCAACAGGACTAATGGGTTGTAAATCAACAGGACTAATGGGTTGTACATCAACAGTACTAATGGGTTGTACATCAACAGGACTAATGGGTTATAAATCAACAGGACTAATGGGGACTAATGGGTTGTATATCAACAGGACTAATGGGTTGTACATCAACAGGACTAATGGGGACTAATGGGTTGTATATCAACAGGACTAATGGGGACTAATGGGTTGTATATCAACAGGACTAATGGGTTATAAATCAACAGGACATATGGGTTGTACATCAACAGGACTAATGGGGACTAATGGGTTGTACATCAACAGGACATATGGGTTGTACATCAACAGGACTAATGGGGACTAATGGGTTGTACATCAACAGGACATATGGCTTGGAAATCAACAGGAATAATAAGGACTAATGGGTTGTATATCAACAGGACTAATGGGGACTAATGGGTTGTACATCAACAGGACATATAGGTTGTACATCAACAGGACATATGGGTTGTACATCAACAGGACTAATGGGGACTAATGGGTTGTAAATCAACAGGACATATGGGTTGTACATCAACAGGACATATGGGTTGTACATCAACAGGACATATGGGTTGTATATCAACAGGACATATGGGTTGTACATCAACAGGACATATGGGTTGTACATAAACAGGACATATGGGTTGTATATCAACAGGACATATGGGTTGTACATCAACAGGACTAATGGGGACTAATGGGTTGTACATCAACAGGACATATGGCTTGGAAATCAACAGGAATAATAAGGACTAATGGGTTGTATATCAACAGGACTAATGGGGACTAATGGGTTGTACATCAACAGGACATATAGGTTGTACATCAACAGGACATATGGGTTGTACATCAACAGGACTAATGGGGACTAATGGGTTGTAAATCAACAGGACATATGGGTTGTACATCAACAGGACATATGGGTTGTACATCAACAGGACATATGGGTTGTATATCAACAGGACATATGGGTTGTACATCAACAGGACATATGGGTTGTATTTGGGTCATGATCCTATATCAGTGTTACATTGATACTTTGTTGGAGCACCAGGATATTTCCGACATGGCACCGCAGAAAGCCTGTAGCTGAAACCAGATATGAATTGCATTCAAGTGAGTGTTCATTAAGATGTTGAGTGTGTTGTAGTGTTTGTGTGGTTATGCTGATTGCAGAAGATTGTTTGGCTAAGGACCCTCCTACAAGCACACTTCACTCAGAAGTGTACACGCCAGTCCTAAAAACGTATACACTTCAGCCCTGGAAAGTATATACTCAGAGGGAACAGAGGGTTCTTGTCTTGGCGTAATCACAGCTCAGACGTGGGAGGGTAGAGATCAGAGCTCTGACGTGGGAGGGTGGAGATCAGAGCTCTGACGTGGGAGGGTGGAGATCAGAGCTCTGACGTGGGAGGGTGGAGATCAGAGCTCTGACGTGGGAGGGTGGAGATCAGAGCTCTGACGTGGGAGAGTGGAGATCAGAGCTCTGACGTGGGAGGGTGGAGATCAGAGCTCTGACGTGGGAGGGTGGAGATCAGAGCACTGACGTGGGAGGGTGGAGATCAGAGCTCTGACGTGGGAGAGTGGAGATCAGAGCTCTGACGTGGGAGAGTGGAGATCAGAGCTCTGACGTGGGAGGGTAAAGATCAGAGCTCTGACGTGGGAGGGTGGAGATCAGAGCTCTGACGTGGGAGGGTGCTCTTCTAAATACCCAGGTTTTCTAAAAATCATGGTTGGAGGATTCTGGATTAGGGATATTCCAACGAGGATTTATGGAAAACCAGGAGTCTGTCTGTCTGTCTGGTCTGGTCTGGTCTGTGATTATTTTTATCACACCAAGTACATTTCAATCATATGCTATAGACTATTATACAGTATCTCAGGCTGTCTTTAGTTGTGTACAGAGTCCAAAATGCTCCCACCAGGAAGTGCAATCATGTAGATGAATACTGCCATTTGTGTCATTGTTGTTGCATGGTTGGTTAACGAGATGTAAAGTTGGTGTTCCTCGTTTGTTGGGAAAAGGTCAGTGGAAATTGAAATTGAATGAGCTAAAGCTTTACTAGAACGAACACTGACCCTTGAGAACGTTCTCTGAAGAATGGTTTGGATAGAAAAACAGATTAGCTGCTCGGGAAAACAACGTTGTCCATTTAAAATAACATGGATTAGATTGGAGCACTGTGGTTGTGTCCCAAGTATCAAGGATTGTATTCATGGTTAGGCTGTCTTGTACTCATTTGCAGCTAAACACTGAATTGTAGTATGCAGATAAAATAAGAAAACGATCGATAAGATAATGGTTAGCTCGCTGAATTTCTTTGGGGGGGAGGTAGGGTATCTATTCTGATGGAAGCCTAGTTGGATGGTAGTGAAAGTATCTATTCTGATGGAAGCCTAGTTGGATGGTAGTGAAGGTATCTATTCTGATGGAAGCCTAGTTGGATGGTAGTGAAGGTATCTATTCTGATGGAACCCTAGTTGGATGGTTGTGAAGGTATCTATTCTGATGGAAGCCTAGTTGGATGGTAGTGAAGGTATCTATTCTGATGGAAGCCTAGTCGGATGGTAGTGAAAGTATCTATTCTGATGGAAGCCTAGTTGGATGGTAGTGAAGGTATCTAGTCTGATGGAAGCCTAGTTGGATGGTAGTGAAGGTATCTAGTCTGATGGAAGCCTAGTCGGATGGTAGTGAAAGTATCTATTCTGATGGAAGCCTAGTTGGATGGTAGTGAAGGTATCTAGTCTGATGGAAGCCTAGTTGGATGGTAGTGAAGGTATCTATTCTGATGGAAGCCTAGTTGGATGGTGGTGAAGGTATCTATTCTGATGGAAGTCTAGTTGGATGGTAGTGAAGGTATCTATTCTGATGGAAGCCTAGTTGGATGGTAGTGAAAGTATCTATTCTGATGGAAGCCTAGTTGGATGGTAGTGAAGGTATCTAGTCTGATGGAAGCCTAGTTGGATGGTAGTGAAGGTATCTATTCTGATGGAAGCCTAGTTGGATGGTGGTGAAGGTATCTATTCTGATGGAAGTCTAGTTGGATGGTAGTGAAGGAATCTAGTCTGATGGAAGCCTAGTTGGATGGTAGTGAAGGTATCTATTCTGATGGAAGCCTAGTTGGATGGTGAAGGTATCTATTCTGATGGAAGCCTAGTTGGATGGTAGTGAAGGTATCTATTCTGATGGAAGTCTAGTTGGATGGTAGTGACGGGATTGATGATGGTGGTGGTGGTGATGATGGGAACAAGATCTCGCGGTTTATCCATGTTTCTCCAAACGTCATGTTTCAAAGTGTTTTTGACACCCTGGGTCGACAACTCCTGCTTAACGTCGTTCCGTTTCTCCAGACGCCACATTTCAAAGTGTTTTTGACACCCTGGGTCGACGACTCCTGCTTAACGTCGTTCCGTTTCTCCAGACGTCAAATCCCGAAGTTCAGGGTTAAGGTCTTGGGGGAAAACATTACGTTTACGGGATTCGTCCCGGAAGGTTAAAACTGCAACATGTAACTTTGTTGGGAGCGACCTGACCAAATTCTCTGTGTGTAATAGATCTGTCGTTCTTATTGAAATACAGTTTTTAAAAAGAGGTATCTGTTCTATGTGTGCTATTTCTATGCTTTCCATTCTTCTTCTTATTTTTTATTTTATTTTGTCTTTTACTTTCAGGTTTTGTTCAGCAGCTTCAAAACATCAGAAAATACATCATTTGTGGTTATAGAAAATATATTTCAAAGCAGTTTAGATGTTGCAACGATTCTATACACTATACTGGTTTGTTTTTGAAATTAGGCAAACTACTGGAAGTTTATCAACCAGGAAATGGCAGAGCGATATCTGCATGGTGGATCTTGAAGTCAATGGTTAAGGTTTGGGATAGGGTGAAAACAATAAATTAGTGTTTACCACTTGGATTGAACAAGTGACCTTTGGATTTGTAGTCATACGATTTTGCCCTAGCAAAACCCAAGCCTACTTAATGGTAATATAGCGCTCATTGTTGCGCCCCTGGTGGGCAGTTTCGAAGGCATTTCCCCGATGTCCTCAGGATGTGGACGTCCATTTTCGAAGTCAATCTTGAGCGATCTGCCTGGATGATGGGCGCTGGCTTTCTGGAGCTATGAAGAAGATGATAAAAATAAAAAGAATGTGGAGAAGTCATCCTTTTATCTCCGTCACGGTTTCAGGTGTCAGAATCAAAATGTGACAGTGGAGGATATTGGCTATGAAAATCTTTCAACTGCTTCTCGAACATATCCAATTGTGCCACCACCGTTCATTTGTGATGGCGACCTGATGCGAGAGCTCACACCTTAACCGGAAATTCGCCATCCCAAAGAGAGAGTTATTAGTCTAATCTAAAAAAATTATTAACACTTTTTTTTTTGACTGACCGACAACAACAAAAACATGAGGTTATTTCGTATCAGGTGAGGAATGAGGAGAAAGCCTACTGGGTTTTAATGCGACCACGGGTAGTCTGATGTTTTGATTGTGGGGGGGGGGGGGCATGCACATACAGGGAGCGGGGTGAGTGGGGCACATGATGGATCCCTCTGTCTGGCTACACAGCTGAGCACGGGCCTCCACCTTCGGGCCAGACTCAACCCTAAACATGGGAATTGCAAGATTCATACGGTTGATGTTAATGTTGACGATTGTTCATGTAGCCAGGTTGCCGCGGCGGGTTGCCGTGGCGGGTTGCCGTGGCAGGTTGCCGTGGCGGGTTGCCGTGGCTGGGAGCTCAGGGGCGTCGTGAAAGTGGCTGAACTCCCGGCAGTGATTACAAAGAGCAGCTGACTATGAGGTTGATACGCCTGTCTCACAGACAGTGGAAAATGATGTGCCCAGTGTAAATACAGACACACAGGGTGATGTGCCCAGTGTAATTACAGACACACAGGGTGATGTTCCCAGTGTAATTACAGACACACAGGGTGATGTGCCCAGTGTAATTACAGACACACAGGGTGATGTGCCCAGTGTAATTACAGACACACAGGGTGATGTTCCCAGTGTAATTACAGACACACAGGGTGATGTGCCCAGTGTAAATACAGACACGCAGGGTGATGTGCCCCGTGTAATTACAGACACACAGGGTGATGTGCCCAGTGTAATTACAGACACACAAGGGGCATGTGCCCAGTGTAATTACAGACACACAGGGTGATGTGCCCCGTGTAATTACAGACACACAGGGTGATGTGCCCAGTGTAATTACAGACACACAGGGTGATGTGCCCAGTGTTGTTACAGACACTCAGGGTGATGTGCCCAGTGTAATTACAGACACACAAGGTGATGTGCCCAGTGTTGTTACAGACACACAGGGTGATGTGCCCCGTGTAATTAGACACACAGGGTGATGTTCCCAGTGTAATTACATACACACAGGGTGATGTTCCCAGTGTAATTACAGACATACGGGGTGATGTTCCCAGTGTAATTACAGACACACAGGGAGTTGTGCCCCGTGTAATTAAAGACACTCAGGGTGATGTGCCCAGTGTAATTACAGACACACAAGGTGATGTGCCCAGTGTTGTTACAGACACTCAGGGTGATGTGTCCAGTGTAATTACAGACACACAAGGTGATGTGCCCAGTGTTGTTACAGACACACAGGGTGATGTGCCCCGTGTAAATACAGACACGCAGGGTGATGTGCCCCGTGTAATTACAGACACACAAGGTGATGTGCCCAGTGTTGTTACAGACACACAGGGTGATGTGCCCAGTGTAAATACAGACACGCAGGGTGATGTGCCCCGTGTAATTACAGACACACAGGGTGATGTGCCCAGTGTAATTACAGACACACAAGGGGCATGTGCCCAGTGTAATTACAGACACACAGGGTGATGTGCCCAGTGTTGTTACAGACACTCAGGGTGATGTGCCCAGTGTAATTACAGACACACAAGGTGATGTGCCCAGTGTTGTTACAGACACACAGGGTGATGTGCCCCGTGTAATTAGACACACAGGGTGATGTTCCCAGTGTAATTACATACACACAGGGTGATGTTCCCAGTGTAATTACAGACATACGGGGTGATGTTCCCAGTGTAATTACATACACACAGGGTGTTGTGCCCCGTGTAATTAAAGACACTCAGGGTGATGTGCCCAGTGTAATTACAGACACACAAGGTGATGTGCCCAGTGTTGTTACAGACACTCAGGGTGATGTGCCCAGTGTAATTACAGACACACAAGGTGATGTGTCCAGTGTTGTTACAGACACACAGGGTGATGTGCCCAGTGTAATTACAGACACACATGGTGATGTGCCCCGTGTAATTACAGACAAACAGGGTGATGTGCCCGGTGTAATTACAGACACACAGGGTGATGTGCCCAGTGTAATTACAGACTCACAGGGTGATGTGCCCAGTGTAATTGCAGACTCACAGGGTGATGTTCCCAGTGTAATTACAGACACACAAGGTGATGTGCCCAGTGTTGTTACAGACACTCAGGGTGATGTGCCCAGTGTAATTACAGACACACAAGGTGATGTGTCCAGTGTTGTTACAGACACACAGGGTGATGTGCCCAGTGTAATTACAGACACACATGGTGATGTGCCCCGTGTAATTACAGACAAACAGGGTGATGTGCCCGGTGTAATTACAGACACACAGGGTGATGTGCCCAGTGTAATTACAGACTCACAGGGTGATGTGCCCAGTGTAATTGCAGACTCACAGGGTGATGTTCCCAGTGTAATTACAGACACACGGGGTGATGTGCCCCGTGTAATTACAGACACTCAGGGTGATGTGCCCAGTGTTGTTAGACACACAGGGCGATGTGCCCAGTGTAATTACAGACACACAGGGTGATGTGTCCAGTGTTGTTACAGACACACAGGGTGATGTTTAGCCTGGGTAGTGGGTTTAGATCATGGGTCAAGCTACTGTACTCTGGGCTTCTGTTATGGTGAAAGTGTGGGGGTGGGCTGAGATGACCAGGCTGAGGGGGTGGGCTGAGACGGCCAGACTGAGGGGGTGGGCTGAGACGGCCAGGCTGAGAGGGTGGGCTGAGACGGCCAGGCTGAGGGGGTGGGCTGAGACGGCCAGGCTGAGAGGGTGGGCTGAGACGGCCAGACTGAATGGGGTGGGCTGAGACGGCCAGACTGAGGGGGTGGGCTGAGACGGCCAGACTGAGGGGGTGGGCTGAGACGGCCAGACTGAGGGGGTTGGCTGAGACGGCCAGGCTGAGGGGGTGGGCTGAGACGGCCAGAATGAGAGGGTGGGCTGAGGGGGTGGGCTGAGGGGGTGGGCTGAGACGGCCAGGCTGAGGGGGTGGGCTGAGATGGCCAGACTGAGGGGGTGGGCTGAGACGGCCAGACTGAGGGGGTTGGCTGAGACGGCCAGGCTGAGGGGGTGGGCTGAGACGGCCAGAATGAGAGGGTGGGCTGAGACGGCCAGGCTGAGGGGGTGGGCTGAGGGGGTGGGCTGAGACGGCCAGGCTGAGACGGTGGGCTGAGACGGCCAGACTGAGGGGGTGGGCTGAGATGGCCAGACTGAGGGGGAGGGCTGAGACGGCCAGACTGAGAGGGTTGGCTGAGATGGCCAGACTGAGGGAGTGGAAAGGGGGAGGGCTGAGACGGCCAGACTGAGGGGGTGGGCTGAGACGGCCAGGCTGAGGGAGAGGGCTGATACGGCCAGACTGAGGGGGTGGGCTGATACGGCCAGACTGAAGGGGTGGGCTGATACGGCCAGACTGAGGGGGTGGGCTGATATGGCCAGACTGAGGGGGTGGGCTGAGACGGCCAGAGTGAGGGGGTGGGCTGAGACGGCCAGACTGAGGGGGTGTGCTGAGACGGCCAGACTGAGGGGGTGGGCTGAGACGGCCAGGCTGAGGGGGTGGGCTGAGACGGCCAGACTGAGGGGGAGGGCTGAGACGGCCAGACTGAGGGGGTTGGCTGAGATGGCCAGACTGAGGGGGTGGGCTGAGGGGGAGGGCTGAGACGGCCAGACTGAGGGGGTGGGCTGAGGGGTTGGGCTGAGACGGCCAGGCTGAGGGGGCCGGGTTGAGGGGGTGGGCTGAGACGGCCAGGCTGAGGGAGAGGGCTGATATGGCCAAACTGAGGGGGTGGGCTGATACGGCCAGACTGAGGGGGTGGTCTGAGACGGCCAGGCTGAGGGGGTGGGCTGAGACGGCCAGTCTGAGGGGGTGGGCTGAGACGGCCAGGCTGAGGGGGAGGGCTGAGACGGCCAGACTGAGGGGGTGGGCTGAGACGGCCAGACTGAGGGGGTGGGCTGAGACGGCCAGGCTGAGGGGGTTGGCTGAGACGGCCAGACTGAGGGGGTGGGCTGAGACGGCCAGACTGAGGGGGTGGGCTGAGACGGCCAGACTGAGGGGGTGGGCTGAGACGGCCAGACTGAGGGGGTTGGCTGAGACGGCCAGGCTGAGGGGGTGGGCTGAGACGGCCAGAATGAGAGGGTGGGCTGAGGGGGTGGGCTGAGGGGGTGGGCTGAGACGGCCAGGCTGAGGGGGTGGGCTGAGATGGCCAGACTGAGGGGGTGGGCTGAGACGGCCAGACTGAGGGGGTTGGCTGAGACGGCCAGGCTGAGGGGGTGGGCTGAGACGGCCAGAATGAGAGGGTGGGCTGAGACGGCCAGGCTGAGGGGGTGGGCTGAGGGGGTGGGCTGAGACGGCCAGGCTGAGACGGTGGGCTGAGACGGCCAGACTGAGGGGGTGGGCTGAGATGGCCAGACTGAGGGGGAGGGCTGAGACGGCCAGACTGAGAGGGTTGGCTGAGATGGCCAGACTGAGGGAGTGGAAAGGGGGAGGGCTGAGACGGCCAGACTGAGGGGGTGGGCTGAGACGGCCAGGCTGAGGGAGAGGGCTGATACGGCCAGACTGAGGGGGTGGGCTGATACGGCCAGACTGAAGGGGTGGGCTGATACGGCCAGACTGAGGGGGTGGGCTGATATGGCCAGACTGAGGGGGTGGGCTGAGACGGCCAGAGTGAGGGGGTGGGCTGAGACGGCCAGACTGAGGGGGTGTGCTGAGACGGCCAGACTGAGGGGGTGGGCTGAGACGGCCAGGCTGAGGGGGTGGGCTGAGACGGCCAGACTGAGGGGGAGGGCTGAGACGGCCAGACTGAGGGGGTTGGCTGAGATGGCCAGACTGAGGGGGTGGGCTGAGGGGGAGGGCTGAGACGGCCAGACTGAGGGGGTGGGCTGAGGGGTTGGGCTGAGACGGCCAGGCTGAGGGGGCCGGGTTGAGGGGGTGGGCTGAGACGGCCAGGCTGAGGGAGAGGGCTGATATGGCCAAACTGAGGGGGTGGGCTGATACGGCCAGACTGAGGGGGTGGTCTGAGACGGCCAGGCTGAGGGGGTGGGCTGAGACGGCCAGACTGAGGGGGTGGGCTGAGACGGCCAGGCTGAGGGGGAGGGCTGAGACGGCCAGACTGAGGGGGTGGGCTGAGACGGCCAGACTGAGGGGGTGGGCTGAGACGGCCAGGCTGAGGGGGTTGGCTGAGACGGCCAGACTGAGGGGGTGGGCTGAGACGGCCAGGCTGAGGGGGGTTGGCTGAGACGGCCAGACTGAGGGGGTGGCTGCAGGGGTGTCCACACCGGGGTCAGCTCTACTGATCAGCCTTTGAATCACTGCTGTGCAGGTGGAGGCTGGTCTATGTGCAGTGGACGAGGAGAGGGGTTTGGTTCTAACTTTCTTGGTTAAATGAAATTTAAGTTTGTATTTTAAATCAAGTTTGTGTTGTAAATTATGTAATAACTATTGGGCCAACAAAGTTTTTGTTTGTTTTTATCTCTCTTTCTTTCCCCGTCCCTCCCTCCCTCCCTCTCGCTCTCTCCCCCTCCCTCCCTCCCTCTCCCTCTCTCCCCCTTCCCTTCCTCCTTGTCCATCTCTCCCTCTCCCTCTTCCCTTCCTCCTTGTCCATCTCTCCCTCTCCCTCTCTCCCCCTTCCCTTCCTCCTTGTCCATCTCTCCCTCTCCCTCTCTCCCCCTTCCCTTCCTCCTTGTCCATCTCTCCCTCTCCCTCTCTCCCCCTTCCCTCCCTCCCTGTCCATCTCCCTCTCTCCCTCTCCCTCTCTCTTCCCCTTCCTTCCCTCCCTCCCTATCCATCTCCCTCCCTCCCTCTCCCTCTCTCTCTTCCCCTTCCCTCCCTCCCTGTCCATCTCTCTCCCTCCCTCTCCCTCTCTCTCTTCCCCTTCCCTCCCTCCCTTCCCCTTCCCTCCCTCCCTGTCCATCTCCCTCCCTCCCTGTCCATCTCCCTCCCTCCCTGTCCATCTCCCTCCCTCCCTCTCCCGCCCCATCGCTCTACGTCCCCCTTCCTCCCTGTGTGTGTGTGTGTGTGTGAGCATTAAGCCGTGTTTTATCCTGAGACTTTAGTGGTGGTTCTTAGTTAGAGAGGCCCGTAGAGGAGCTAATTTACCCCCAGAGGAGAGCTCAATCTTGGGCTAGTAATTAGGCCTTTCAGCCTCCATCCTAGAGACTAGGCTCCATCCAGCGTATCTCTTCTGCTTTGTTCTATATGCGGAAATGGGACGGATGTTACACACGTTTGTGTCCTCATATCACAAAGAACGTTTTGCTCAGTGGAATGCCAACGACCCTCTACCGCTATAATGTCAACTTCATGTTGTATTTCCTGAGAGGGAACTTCGTGTTGTATTTCCTGAGAGGGAACGTCGTGTTGTATTTCCTGATAGGGAATTTGATGAATGGTACACAAGACACCATGTTGGTGTAGAACTCTAAACCATATAGAACACTAAACCATGTAGAACACTAAACCATGTTGGTGTAGAACACTAAACCATGTAGAACACTAAACCATGTAGAACACTAAACCATGTAGAACACTAAACCATGTTGGTGTAGAACACTAAACCATGTAGAACACTAAACCATGTAGAACACTAAACCATGTAGAACACTAAACCATGTAGAACACTAAACCATGTTGGTGTAGAACACTAAACCATGTAGAACACTAAACCATGTTGGTGTAGAACACTAAACCATGTAGAACACTAAACCATGTAGAACACTAAACCATGTCGGTGTAGAACACTAAACCATGTAGAACACTAAACCATGTAGAACACTAAACCATGTCGGTGTAGAACACTAAACCATGTAGAACACTAAACCATGTCGGTGTAGAACACTAAACCATGTTGGTGTAGAACACTAAACCATGTTGGTGTAGAACACTAAACCATGTAGAACACTAAACCATGTAGAACACTAAACCATGTAGAACACTAAACCATGTAGAACACTAAACCATGTCGGTGTAGAACACTAAACCATGTCGGTGTAGAACACTAAACCATGTCGGTGTAGAACACTAAACCATGTCGGTGTAGAACACTAAACCATGTCGAACACTAAACCATGCAGAACACTAAACCATGTCGAACACTAAACCATGTAGAACACTAAAACATGTCGGTGGAGAACACTAAACCATGTAGAACACTAAACCATGTCCGTGCTGAACACTAAACCATGTAGAACACTAAACCATGTTGGTGTAGAACACTAAACCATGTCCGTGCTGAACACTAAACCATGTAGAACACTAAACCATGCTGGTGTAGAACACTAAACCATGTTGGTGTAGAACACTAAGCCATGTAGAACACTAAACCATGTAGAGCACTAAACCATGTAGAACACTAAACCATGTAGAACACTAAACCATGTTGGTGTAGAACACTAAGCCATGTAGAACACTAAACCATGTAGAACACTAAACCATGTAGAACACTAAACCATGTAGAACACTAAAACATGTCGGTGGAGAACACTAAACCATGTAGAACACTAAACCATGTAGAACACTAAACCATGTAGAACACTAAACCATGTAGAGCACTAAACCATGTAGAACACTAAACCATGTAGAACACTAAACCATATAGAACACTAAACCATGCTGGTGTAGAACACTAAACCATGTAGAACACTAATCCATGTAGGCTACAGTATAGAGGAATAGAAGCATTCTATGCAATTACAGGGTATACTGTCTACACATACTGTATTTGGAAATCAAAACTTCAACGTTGAAAAGGTTTGATGCTGGCACAAAACTACAACCATCTCTCTTAGATTGGAAGAACTGTGTTTTGTCTTCTGATAGCAAGAATGTTTACCATACTAAACCCAATGAATCTTACGCTACAAATGATGGTTTGTCATATTTACTCCTTTCTCTCCCTGTCTTCTCTCCTCTCTCTCCCCAGGGTCGTCAGGGCAGCAACCCTTGGTCCAGAATCAGACAGTAACAGAGGGGGGGACTGCCAACATGACTTGCAGGGTAGAGTACAACGACCAAACTTCCCTCCAGTGGTCTAACCCTGCACAGCAGACACTGTTCTTCGGAGACAAGAAAGGTAAGAGCAACGAGATCACTAAAGATAGACTGCAATATTCCACGTTTGTCCAGGTCCCCAAGACGTCACTATATGCCTTCTTCTTCGCAATATATACATATTTTTAAACGAGTACCAAGAACTGGGATTGAACCCGCAATGCTCAGTCAAAAATCAACGTTTATCCTAGTGAGACACTATCCACCACAATTGTGATGGAAATAGGAGGTTTCGTTTAAAATGTGATAAATGCCAACAGATGATCTGTTCGTTGGGACATGTTGGGATCTTTTCAAATCAAATCAAACTTTATTAGTCACATGTGCCGAATACAACAGGTGTAGACCTTTTCTGTGAAATGCTTACTTACAAGCCCTTAACCACCAATGCAGTTCAAGAAGAGTTAAGAAAATATTTACCAAATAAACAATAGTAAAAAATAATAACAAGTAACACAATAAAATAACATAACGAGGCTATATACAGATGGTTCTGGTACCAGTTGCAAACCGCAGTCTGGCTTTTTTATGGCGGTTTTGGAGCAGTGGCTTCTTCCTTGCTGAGCGGCCTTTCAGGTTATGTCGATATAGGACTCGTTTTACTGTGGATATAGATACTTTTGTACCTGTTTCCTCCAGCATCTTCACAAGGTCCTTTGCTGTTGTTCTGGGATTGATTTGCACTTTTCCCACAAAAGTACGTTCATCTCTAGCGGTATGACGGCTGCATGGTCCCATGGTGTTTATACTTGCGTACTATTGTTTGTACAGATTAACTTGGTACCTTCAGGCGTTTGGAATAGATGAACCAGACTTGTGGAGGTCTACACATTTTTTTTACGAGGTCTTGGCTGATTTCCCATGATGTCAAGCAAAGAGGCACTGAGTTTGAAGTTAGGCCTTGAAATACATCCACAGGTCCACCTCCAATTGACTCAAATGATGTCAATCAGCCTATCAGAAGCTTCTAAAGCCATTACATGATTTTCTGGAATTTGCCAAGCTATTTAAAGGCACAGTCAACTTGTGTATGTAAACTTCTGACCCACTGGAATTGTGATACAGTGAATTATAAGTGAAATAATATGTCTGTAAACAATTGTTGGAAAATTACTTGTGTGATTTTGCACAATGTGGATGTCCTAACCGACTTGCCAGAACTATAGTTTGTTAACAAGAAATGTGTGGAGTGGTTGAAAAACAAGTTTTAATGACTCCAACCTAAGTGTATGTAAACTTCTGACTTCAACTGTATATAAGTAAATAATAATATCAATATAGGACAAAACACAACACGACATAAAGAGAGACCTAAGACAACAACAGAGCATGGCAGCAACACATGACAACACAGCATGGTAGCAACACAACATAACAACAACATGGTAGCAACACAACATAACAACAACATGGCAGCAACACATGACAATACAGCATGGCAGCAACACAACATGACAACAACATGGTAGCAACACAACATGACAACACAGCATGGTAGCAACACAACATAACAACAACATGGTAGCAACACAACATGACAACAACATGGTAGCAACACAACATGACAACAACATGGTAGCAACACAACATGATAACAACATGGTAGCAACACAACATGATAACAACATGGTAGCAACAAAACATGACAACAACATGGTAGCAACACAACATGACAACAACATGGTAGCAACACAACATAACAACAACATGGTAGCAACACAGCATGACAACAACATGGTAGCAACACAACATGATAACAACATGGTAGCAACAAAACATGACAACAACATGGTAGCAACACAACATGACAACAACATGGTAGCAACACAACATAACAACAACATGGTAGCAACACAACATGACAACAGCATGGTAGCAACACAACATAACAACAACATGGTAGCAACACAACATAACAACAACATGGTAGCAACAAAACATGGTACAAGCATTATTGGGCACAGACAACAGCACAAAGGGCAAGAAGGTAGAGACAATAACAGTTGGAGTGTTTGTTGCAGCTCGTTCCAGTTGCTAGCTGCAGAGAACTGAAAAGACGAGCGACCCAGGGATGTGTGTGCTTTGTGGACCTTTAACAGAATATGACTGGCAGAACGGGTGTTTGTATGTGGAAGATGAGGGCTGCAGTAGATATCTCAGATAAGAGGGGAAGGGAGGCCTAACAGGGTTTTATAAATAAGCATCAACCAGTGGGTCTTGCGTTGGGTATACAGAGATGACCAGTTTACAGAGGAGTATAGAATGCAGTGATGTGTCCTATAAGGAGCATTGGTGGCAAATCTGATGGCCGAATGGTAAAGAACATCTAGCCGCTCGAGAGCACCCTTACCTGCCAATCTATAAATTATGTATCCGTAATCTAGCATGGGTCGGATGGTCATCTGAATCAGGGTTAGTTTAGGGTGAAAGAGGAGCGATTACGATAGAGGAAACCAAGTCTAGATTTAACTTTAGCATGCAGCTTTGATATGTGCTGAGAGAAGGACAGTGTAACGTCTAGCCATACTCCCAAGTACTTGTATGAGGTGACTACCTGAAGCTCTAAACCCTCAGAGGTAGTAATCACACCTTTGGGGAGAGGGGCATTCTTCTTACCAAACCACATGACCTTTGTTTTGGAGGTGTTCAGAACAAGGTTAAGGGAAGAGAAAGCTTGTTGGACACTAAGAAAGCTTTGTTGTAGAGCGTTTAACACAAAAACCTGGGTAGGGGCCAGCTGAGTATAAGACTGTATCATCTGCATATAAATGCCTGAGCTATGTTGTTGATGTAAATTGAGAAGAGCGTGGGGCCTAGGGTCGAGCCTTGGGGTACTCCCTTGGTGACAGGCAGTGGCTGAGACAGCAGATTTTCTGACTTCATACACTGCACTCTTTGAGAGAGGTAGTTAGCAAACCAGGCCAAAGACCCCTCAGAGAAACCAATACTCCATAGCCGGTCCACAAGAATGGAATGGTCTACCGTATCAAAAGCTTTGGCCAAGTCAATAAAAATAGCAGCACAACATTGCTTAGAATCAAGGGCAATAGTGACATCATTGAGGACCTTTAAGGTCGCAGTGACACATCCATAACCTGAGCGGAAACCAGACTGCATACCCGAGAGAATAGTATAGACATCAAGAAAGCAACTCTACAGCTTTTCATAAGGTACTCTACCTCAGGCGAGCAATACCTCGAGACTTCAGAATATTAGAAGACTTCTTTAATATTAGATGATCTGTTTGTGTCTGTAAAATGTATGGAAATGTGGAAATGGCTTCATGGTCAAATATTGATCATCATATCGAAGTACACTGCATGACCAAAAGTATGTGGACACCTGCTCGTCGAACATCTCATTCCAAAATCATGGGCATTAATATGGAGTGTATCCCCCCTTTGCTGCTATAACAGCCTCCACTCTTCTGGGAAGGCTTTCCATTAGATGTTGGAACATTGCTGCTATAACAGCCTCCACTCTTCTGGGAAGGCTTTCCACTAGATGTTGGAACATTGCTGCTATAACGGCCTCCACTCTTCTGGGAAGGCTTTCCACTAGATGTTGGAACATTGCTGCTATAACGGCCTCCACTCTTCTGGGAAGGCTTTCCATTAGATGTTGGAACATTGCTGCTATAACAGCCTCCACTCTTCTGGGAAGGCTTTCCACTAGATGTTGGAACATTGCTGCTATAACGGCCTCCACTCTTCTGGGAAGGCTTTCCACTAGATGTTGGAACATTGCTGCTATAACGGCCTCCACTCTTCTGGGAAGGCTTTCCACTAGATGTTGGAACATTGCTGCTATAACGGCCTCCACTCTTCTGGGAAGGCTTTCCACTAGATGTTGGAACATTGCTGCTATAACGGCCTCCACTCTTCTGGGAAGGCTTTCCACTAGATGTTGGAACATTGCTGCTATAACGGCCTCCACTCTTCTGGGAAGGCTTTCCACTAGATGTTGGAACATTGCTGCTATAACGGCCTCCACTCTTCTGGGAAGGCTTTCCACTAGATGTTGGAACATTGCTGCTATAATGGCCTCCACTCTTCTGGGAAGGCTTTCCACTAGATGTTGGAACATTGCTGCTATAACAGCCTCCACTCTTCTGGGAAGGCTTTCCACTAGATGTTGGAACATTGCTGCTATAACGGCCTCCACTCTTCTGGGAAGGCTTTCCACTAGATGTTGGAACATTGCTGCTATAACGGCCTCCACTCTTCTGGGAAGGCTTTCCACTAGATGTTGGAACATTGCTGCTATAACAGTCTCCACTCTTCTGGGAAGGCTTTCCACTAGATGTTGGAACATTGCTGCTATAACGGCCTCCACTCTTCTGGGAAGGCTTTCCACTAGATGTTGGAACATTGCTGCTATAACAGCCTCCACTCTTCTGGGAAGGCTTTCCACTAGATGTTGGAACATTGTTGCTATAACGGCCTCCACTCTTCTGGGAAGGCTTTCCACTAGATGTTGGAACATTGCTGCTATAACAGCCTCCACTCTTCTGGGGAGGCTTTCCACTAGATGTTGGAACATTGCTGCTATAACAGCCTCCACTCTTCTGGGAAGGCTTTCCACTAGATGTTGGAACATTGCTGCTATAACAGCCTCCACTCTTCTGGGAAGGCTTTCCACTAGATGATGGAACATTGCTGCTATAACAGCCTCCACTCTTCTGGGAAGGCTTTCCACTAGATGTTGGAACATTGCTGCTATAACAGCCTCCACTCTCCTGGGAAGGCTTTCCACTAGATGATGGAACATTGCTGCAGGGATTTTCTTCCTTTCCGCCGCAAGAGCATTAGTGAGGTCGGGCACTGATGTTGGGTGATTAGGCCTGGCTCGCAGTCGGCATTCCAAATTATCACAAAGGTGTTCAATGGGGTTGAGGTCAGGGCTCTGTGCAGGCCAGCCAAGTTCTTCCACACCTTTTTCTACAAACCACATTTGCCATAAAGTTGGAAGTACAGAATCGTCTAGAATGTCATTGTATGCTCTAGGGTTAAGATTTCCTTTCACCGGAGGGGACTAGACTGAACCATAAAAAACAGCCCCAGACCATTATTTCTCCTCCACCAAACTTGACAGCATTCAGGCAGGTAGCACTCTCCTGGCAGCCGCCAAAACCCAGATTTGTCCCTCTGACTTCCAAATGGTGAAGCGTGATTCGTCACTCCAGAGACCAATTGGGGGTGGCGAGCTTTACATCATTAAGAACAGTTTTTTGCACTAACGTTGCTTCCAGAGGCAGTTTGGAACTCAGACGATATTTACACGCTAATCTCTTCAGCACACGCTGGTCCCGTTCTCGGAGCTTGTGTGGCCTACCACTTCAAGGCGGAGCCGTTGTTGCTCCTAGACCTTTCCACTTCACAATAACAGCTCTTACAGTTGACACCCGGGGGAGGCGGGCGGCTCCTAGCAGTTCAGAAATTTGACAAACTGACTTGTTTGGAAAGTTGTCATCCTGAAAGTCACTGAGCTCATCAGTGAGGCCCGTTCTACTGCCTGTGTTTGTCTACGGAGATTGGATGGCTGTGTGGTCATGGTGATGAGCTTGATGGTGATCGAGCGTCTTATTCTGGTGACATGAGGATCGATGCTTGACTGCCGTTTGACAACAAACAAACAAAAATCCATGGTAATAATCTCCTCCTGTAGTGTGCGTTTGGGTAAAATCACAGAGGAAGCCAAGCCTGAATTTTTTTGGGCCCATGTTGTGATAATTGCATTGTTTTGCTCTATAACCTGTTATAGAGATACTTAGTCCATATGACACTGTGATATATAGGACCTAAAGACCAAGACAATTAGAAGACACAGTGACCTAAAGACCAAGACAATTAGAAGACACAGTGGCCTAAAGACCAAGACAATTAGAAGACACAGTGACCTAAAGACCAAGACAATTAGAAGACACAGTGACCTAAAGACCAAGACAATTAGAAGACACAGTGACCTAAAGACCAAGACAATTAGAAGACACAGTGACCTAAAGACCAAGACAATTAGAAGACACAGTGGCAGAATAAAATAATAAATGTAACCACACCTTTGTTTCATCACTAATCCTAGAGAGCAGCCTCTGTCCGGTGAAGTCCACAACGCGTGTTGTATGTAACAAACAGGTACATGACCTACAGCAAGGTCAAGCAAGGTCATGTTTCAGACATTTTTCAGACCACTAAAACAACTATTTGATTTAGAACCACAGAGAGTTACCGCAAGTCACAATGAAAAACAGGAGCTGCCTCCACTATTCCAGCACCATTTCAACATCATCAAATCACCTTTGCTTAGTCTAATACAGTGACAACTAAAAGATAAAAAAAACTATTTAGTCCAATCAACTTAAAGCTAAATATGATGTGGCTGTCTACGGTTCTGATTTATCTGTGCGTGTGTGTGTGTGTGTGTGTGTGTGTGCACGTGTGCGCGTGAGTGAGTGTGTGGGTGTGTGTGCGTGTGTGTGTGCGTGCGAGTGTGCGTGCGAGTGTGCGTGAGTGAGTGAGTGAGTGTGTGTGTGTGTGTGTGTGCATGAGCGAGTGAGTGAGTGAGTGTGCGCGCGTGTGTGTGTGTCTGCGTGTGTGCGAGTGTGCGTGCGAGTGAGTGAGTGAGTGAGTGTGTGTGTGTGCATGAGCGAGTGAGTGTGTGTGTGTGCGCGCGCGTGCGTGAGTGAGTGTGTGTGTGTGCGCGTGAGCGAGTGAGTGAGTGAGTGAGTGAGTGTGTGTGCGCGTGAGCGAGTGAGTGTGTGTGCGCGTGAGCGAGTGAGTGAGTGAGTGAGTGAGTGTGTGAGCGTGTGTGTGTGCGTGCGCGTGTGTGTGTGTTTAGAAAAACATGTTGACTCACCCTACTGGTAGAGAAACACCAACATCCTCCCATTGTCATGTTGACTCACCCTACTGGTAGAGAAACTCCAACATCCTCCCATTGTCATGTTGACTCACCCTACTGGTAGAGAAACTCCAACATCCTCTGTTCTCTCAGGGATTTAAACTAGTGTGTTCTCTCAGGGATTTAAACTAGTGTGTTCTCTCAGGGCTTTAAACTAGTGTGTTCTCTGAGGCCTTTAAACTAGTGTGTTCTCTCAGGGATTTAAACTAGTGTGTTCTCTCAGGGATTTAAACTAGTGTGTTCTCTCAGGGCTTTAAACTAGTGTGTTCTCTCAGGCCTTTAAACTAGTGTGTTCTCTCAGGGATTTAAACTAGTGTGTTCTCTCAGGGATTTAAACTAGTGTGTTCTCTCAGTGCTTTAAACTAGGCTGTTATCTCAGGATTTTAAACTAGTGTGTTCTCTTAGGGATTTAAACTAGTGTGTTCTCTCAGGGATTTAAACTAGTGTGTTCTCTCAGGCCTTTAAACTAGTGTGTTCTCTCAGGGATTTAAACTAGTGTGTTCTCTCAGGGATTTAAACTAGTGTGTTCTCTCAGGGATTTAAACTAGTGTGTTCTCTCAGGGATTTAAACTAGTGTGTTCTCTCAGGCCTTTAAACTAGTGTGTTCTCTCAGGGATTTAAACTAGTGTGTTCTCTCAGGGATTTAAACTAGTGTGTTCTCTCAGGGATTTAAACTAGTGTGTTCTCTCAGGGATTTAAACTAGTGTGTTCTCTTAGGGATTTAAACTAGTGTGTTCTCTCAGGGATTTAAACTAGTGTGTTCTCTCAGGGATTTAAACTAGTGTGTTCTCTCAGGCCTTTAAACTAGTGTGTTCTCTCAGGGATTTAAACTAGTGTGTTCTCTCAGGGCTTTAAACTAGTGTGTTCTCTCAGGGATTTAAACTAGTGTGTTCTTTCAGGGATTTAAACTAGTGTGTTCTCTCAGGGATTTAAACTAGTGTGTTCTCTTAGGGATTTAAACTAGTCTGTTCTCTTAGGGATTTAAACAAGTCTGTTCTCTTAGGGATTTAAACTAGTCTGTTCTCTTAGGGATTTAAACTAGTGTGTTCTCTTAGGGATTTAAACAAGTCTGTTCTCTCAGGGATTTAAACTAGTGTGTTCTCTCAGGGATTTAAACGAGTGTGTTCTCTCAGGGATTTAAACTAGTGTGTTCTCTCAGGGATTTAAACTAGTGTGTTCTCTCAGGGATTTAAACTAGTGTGTTCTCTTAGGGATTTAAACTAGTCTGTTCTCTCAGGGATTTAAACTAGTCCGGTCTAGGATTGGAGAGGATTTCAGACAGTAAGAACTCCTGACCATGTGGCTATTACTAAATCCATATAATCACATCAACACAGTATCACACAAACACAGACACTTGCAAGCAGACACGCACATACACATATGCATACACACAAATACTGCACACACACACACCCACCCACACACACACACACACACACACACACACACACACACACACACACACACACACACCTCCATACCGAGGAGAGGCAGGAGAACATTAGCGGTATAATCCGGTATAATTCTCCAGGTGTTTCATTTAGACATAAACTTGGCGCCTCTCGCTCCATAATTACAATTTTCCCCTCTTCCTCCTTCCTCATACACACTGTCCCTCACAGTGTGGCGTTTGTTTACTAGCTTCTGGTTCTTCTGCCTCTAACTCCTTTCCTTGGCACAGAGTTGTTATGTTGTGCGTTGTCATAGTGTTGGTATTGTTGTGTTATCCTTT
This sequence comes from Oncorhynchus kisutch, assembly GCF_002021735.2. Taxonomy (NCBI): domain Eukaryota; kingdom Metazoa; phylum Chordata; class Actinopteri; order Salmoniformes; family Salmonidae; genus Oncorhynchus; species Oncorhynchus kisutch. The sequence continues at coordinate 44,729,812 of NC_034202.2, read as the reverse complement.
GCCACTGTGCTTGCACCGTGTTGCTGATAATGTGTTGAATGCACCCCTTGTACTCTCCTTGGCACAGTGTCCGATGAACCTGCTGAATGGCCCTCTTTTAGGTACTGCGTTGCATGTTGTTGGTAATGTTGTGTTTAGTGAACACACCCCTTGTTCTCTGCCTCTAAACCTGAACGCACACCTTGTTCTCTGCTTCTAAACCTGAACACACCCCTTGTTCTCTGCTTCTAAACCTGAACACACCCCTTGTTCTCTGCCTCTAAACCTGAACACACCCCTTGTTCTCTGCCTATAAACCTGAACATACCCCTTGTTCTCTGCCTCTAAACCTGAACACACCCCTTGTTCTCTGCTTCTAAACCTGAACACACCCCTTGTTCTCTGCTTCTAAACCTGAACACACCCCTTGTTCTCTGCTTCTAAACCTGAACACACCCCTTGTTCTCTGCCTCTAAACCTGAACACACCCCTTGTTCTCTGCCTCTAAACCTGAACACACCCCTTGTTCTCTGCCTCTAAACCTGAACACACCCCTTGTTCTCTGCCTTAAAACCTGAACACACCCCTTGTTCTCTGCCTCTAAACCTGAACACACCCCTTGTTCTCTGCCTTAAAACCTGAACACACCCCTTGTTCTCTGCCTCTAAACCTGAACACACCCCTTGTTCTCTGCTTCTAAACCTGAACACACCCCTTGTTCTCTGCCTCTAAACCTGAACACACCCCTTGTTCTCTGCCTCTAAACCTGAACACACCCCTTGTTCTCTGCCTATAAACCTGAACACACCCCTTGTTCTCTGCCTCTAAACCTGAACACACCCCTTGTTCTCTGCCTCTCAGCTGTTTGGTTTATTTTACCTTTATTTAACTAGGCAGAACGACAGTTTGCAACCTTCCGGTTACTAGTCCAACGCTCTAACCACTAGGCTACCCTGCCGCACCATTAGTGATATGCATTAGGTATGGTGCATTAGTTATAATACATTTGTTATAATACATTAGTTATGTTGCATTAGTTATGGTGCATTAGTTGTGGTGCATTAGTTATAATACATTAGTTATGATACATTAGTGATAATACATTCGTTATGATACATTAGTTATGGTGCATTAGTTATAATACATTAGTTATGATACATTAGTTATGGTGCATTAGTTATAATACATTAGGTATAATACATTAGTTATAATACATAAGTTCCAATACATTCGTTATGGTGCATTAGTTATAAAAATTTGTTATCTTGCATTAGTTATGGTGCATTAGTTATAATACATTAGTTATGTTTATTAGTGATATGCATTAGATATGGTGCATTAGTTATAATACATTAGTTATAATGCATTAGTTATGTACATTAGTTATGGTGCATTAGTTACAATACATCAGTTATGGTGCATTAGTTATGGTGCATTAGTTATAATGCATTAGTTATAATACATTAGTTATAACACATTAGTTATAACACATTAGTTATAATACATGCGTTATTGTGCATTAGTTATAATACATTAGTTATGGTGCATTAGTTATAATACATTAGTTATAATACATTAGTTATAATGCATTAGTTATGGTGCATTAGTTATAATACATTAGTTATGGTGCATTAGTTATGGTCCATTTGGTCCATTTGTTATAATTTGTTATAATATATTAGTTGCCTTGTATTAGTTATGGTGCATTAGTTAAAATACATTAGTTATAATACATTAGTTATGTTGCATTAGTTACAAAACATTAGTTATGGTGCATTAGTTATAATACATTAGTTATGGTGCATTAGTTATAATACATTAGTTATGGTGCATTAGTTATAATGCATTAGTTATGGTGCATTAGTTATGGTGCATTAGTTATAATGCATTAGTTATGGTGTATTAGTTATAATGCATTAGTTATGCATTAGTTATGGTCCATTAGTTAAAATATAGTAGTTATCTTGCATTAGTTATGGTGAATTAGTCATTGTTCATTAGTTATGGTGCATTATATAAAATACATTAGTTATGGTGCATTCGATATAATACATTAGTTATGGTGCATTAGTTATAATACATTAGTTATGGTGCATTAGTTATAATACATTAGTTATGGTGCATTACTTATAATATATTAGTTATCTTGCATTAGTTATGGTGCATTAGTTATAATACATTAGTTATGTTTATTAGTGATATGCATTAGATATGGTGCATTAGTTATAATACATTAGTTATAATGCATTAGTTATAATACATTAGTTATGGTGCATTAGTTACAATACATCAGTTATGGTGCATTAGTTATGGTGCATTAGTTAAAATATATTAGTTATCTTGCATTAGTTATGGTGAATTAGTCATTGTTCATTAGTTATGGTGCATTAGTTATAATACATTAGTTATGGTGCATTAGTTATAATACATTAGTTATGTTTATTAGTGATATGCATTAGTTATGGTGCATTAGTTATACTACATTAGTTATGGTGTATTAGTTATGGTGCATTAAGTTATAATACATTAGTTATAATGCATTAGTTATGGTGCATTCGTTGTGGTGCATTAGTTACAAAACATTAGTTATGGTGCATTAGTTATGGTGCATTAGTTATAATATAATATATTAGTTATAATACATTAGTTATGGTGCATTAGTTACAAAACATTAGTTATGGTGCATAAGTTATAATACATTAGTTATAATACATTAGTTATGGTGCATTAGTTACTAAACATTAGTTATGGTGCATTAGTTACAATACATTAGTTATGGTGCATTAGTTACAAAACATTAGTTATGGTGCATTAGTTATGGTGCATTAGTTACAAAACATTAGTTATGGTGCATTAGTTATAATACATTAGTTATAATGCATTAGTTATGGTGCATTAGTTACAAAACATTAGTTATGGTGCATTAGTTATGGTGCATTAGTTACAAAACATTAGCTATGGTGCATTAGTTATAATACATAAGTTATAATACATTAGTTATAACACATTAGTTATAATACATTAGTTATGGTGCTTTAGTTACAAAACATTCGTTATGGTGTATTCGTTGTGGTGCATTAGTTATAATACATTAGTTATGGTGCATTAGTTACAAAACATTCGTTATGGTGTATTCGTTGTGGTGCATTAGTTATAATACATTAGTTATGGTGCATTAGTTACAAAACATTCGTTATGGTGTATTCGTTGTGGTGCATTAGTTATAATACATTAGTTATGGTGCATTAGTTATAATACATTAGTTATAATACATAAGTTATGGTGCATTAGTTACAAAACATTCGTTGTGGTGCATTAGTTACAAAACATTAGTTATGGTGCATTCGTTATGGTGCATTAGTTATAATATATTAGTTATGGTGCATTAGTTATAATACATTAGTTATAGTGCATTTGGTATAATACATTAGTTATAATACATTAGTTATGTTGCATTAGTTACAATACATTAGTTATGGTGCATTAGTTATAATACATTAGTTATGGTGCATTAGTTATAATGCATTAGTTATGGTGTATTAGTTATAATACATTAGTTATGCATTAGTTATGGTCCATTAGTTAAAATATATTAGTTATCTTGCATTAGTTATGGTGCATTAGTTATAATACATTAGTTATAATATATTAGTTATAATACATTAGTTATGGTGCATTAGTTATAATACATTAGTTATGGTGCATTAGTTATAATACATTAGTTATGGTGCATTAGTTATGGTGCATTAGTTATAATACATTAGTTATAATACATTAGTTATGCATTAGTTATGGTGCATTAGTTATAATACATTAGTTATGGTGCATTAGTTACAATACATTAGTTATTGTGTATTAGTTATAATACATTAGTTATGGTGCATTAGTTATAATACATTAGTTATGGTGCATTAGTTATAATACATTAGTTATGGTGCATTAGTTATGGTGCATTAGTTATAATACATTAGTTATAATACATTAGTTATGCATTAGTTATAATACATTAGTTATAATACATTAGTTATAATACATTAGTTATGCATTAGTTATAATACATTAGTTATAATACATTAGTTATAATACATTAGTTATGGTGCATTAGATATAATACATTAGTTATGGTGCATTAGTTATAATACATTAGTTATAATACATTAGTTATGGTGCATTAGTTATAATACATTAGTTATGGTGCATTAGTTACAATACATTAGTTATTGTGTATTAGTTATAATACATTAGTTATGGTGCATTAGTTATAATACATTAGTTATGGTGCATTAGTTATAATACATTAGTTATGGTGCATTAGTTATAACACATAAGTTATAACACATTAGTTATAATACATTAGTTATAATACATTAGTTATGGTGCATTAGTTATAATACATTAGTTATAATACATTAGTTATGTTGCATTAGTTACAATACATTAGTTATGGTGCATTAGTTATAATACATTAGTTATGGTGCATTAGTTACAATACATTAGTTATTGTGTATTAGTTATAATACATTAGTTATGCATTAGTTATGGTCCATTAGTTAAAATATATTAGTTATCTTGCATTAGTTATGGTGAATTAGTCATTGTTCATTAGTTATGGTGCATTAGATATAATACATTAGTTATGGTGCATTATATATAATACATTAGTTATGGTGCATTAGATATAATACATTAGTTATGGTGCATTAGTTATAATACATTAGATATAATACATTTGTTATGGTGCATTAGATATAATACATTAGTTATGGTGCATTAGATATAATACATTAGTTATGGTGCATTAGTTATAATACATTAGTTATGTTTATTAGTGATATGCATTAGATATGGTATATTAGTTATAATGCATTAGTTATAATACATTAGTTATAATACATTAGTTATGGTGCATTAGTTATGGTGCATTAGTTATAATACATTAGTTATGGTGCATTAGTTATAATACATTAATTATGGTGCATTAGTTATGGTGCATTAGATATAATACATTAGTTATAATACATTAGTTATAATACATTAGTTATGGTGCATTAGTTATGGTGCATTAGTTATAATACATTAGTTATGGTGCATTAGTTATAATGCATTAGTTATAATACATTAGTTATAATACATTAGTTATGGTGCATTAGTTATGGTGCATTAGTTATAATACATTAGTTATGGTGCATTAGTTATAATACATTAATTATGGTGCATTAGTTATGGTGCATTAGATATAATACATTAATTATGGTGCATTAGTTATGGTGCATTAGTTATATGCATTAGTTATAATGCATTAGTTATAATACATTAGTTATGGTGCATTAGTTACAATACATTAGTTATGGTGCATTAGTTATGGTGCATTAGTTATAATGCATTAGTTATAATATATTAGTTATAATGCATAAGTTATAATACATTAGTGATAATACATTAGTTATAATGCATTAGTTATGGTGCATTATTCATGGTGCATTAGTTATGGTGCATTAGTGATGGTGCATTAGTTATAATACATGCGTTATTGTGCATTAGTTATGGTGCATTAGTTATAATACATTAGTTATGGTGCATTAGTCATGGTGCATGTTTTACGGTGCATTAGTTATGGTGCATTAGTTATAATACATGCGTTATTGTGCATTAGTTATGGTGCATTCATTATAATACATTCGTTATTGTGCAATAGTCATGGTGCATTGGTGCACAGATGTTACTGTGTTGTATATTTGTCCTCTCCATATCCAGTTACTCTATGATTTGCCTGAAGAGCTAATTTGTTGCTCTCATGAGCAGAGAGAGAGTTATCTGTGGAGCAGAGAGAGAGAGTTGTCTGTGGAGCAGAGAGAGAGTTGTCTGTGGAGCAGAGAGAGAGTTGTCTGTGGAGCAGAGAGAGAGTTGTCTGTGGAACAGAGAGAGAGTTGTCTAACGAGCAGAGAGAGAGAGAGTTGTCTGATGAGCAGAGAGTTGTCTGATGAACAGAGAGAGAGAGTTATCTGATGAACAGAGAGAGAGTTATCTGATGAACAGAGAGAGAGTTATCTGATGAACAGAGAGAGAGTTATCTGATGAGCAGAGAGAGAGTTATCTGATGAACAGAGAGAGAGAGTTATCTGATGAACAGAGAGAGAGTTATCTGATGAGCAGAGAGAGAGTTATCGGATGAACCGAGAGAGAGTTATCTGATGAACAGAGAGAGAGAGTTATCTGATGAACAGAGAGAGAGTTATCTGATGAGCAGAGAGAGTTATCTGATGAACAGAGAGAGAGTTATCTGATGACCAGACAAAGAGTTATCTGATGAACAGACAGAGAGTTATCTGATGAACAGAGAGAGAGTTATCTGATGAACAGACAGAGAGTTACCTGATGACCAGACAGAGAGTTATCTGATGAACAGAGAGAGAGTTACCTGATGACCAGACAGAGAGTTATCTGATGAACAGAGAGAGAGTTATCTGATGAACAGAGAGAGAGTTATCTGATGAACAGAGAGAGAGTTATCTGATGAACAGAGAGAGAGTTATCTGATGAACAGAGAGAGAGTTACCTGATGAACAGAGAGAGAGTTATCTGATGAACAGAGAGAGAGTTATCTGATGAGCAGAGAGAGAGTTATCTGATGAACAGAGAGAGAGTTATCTGATGAACAGAGAGAGAGTTATCTGATGAGCAGAGAGAGTTATCTGATGAACAGAGAGAGAGTTACCTGATGACCAGACAGAGAGTTATCTGATGAGCAGAGAGAGAGTTATCTGATGAGCAGAGAGAGAGTTATCTGATGAACAGAGAGAGAGTTATCTGATGAACAGAGAGAGAGTTATCTGATGAACAGAGAGAGAGTTATCTGATGAACAGAGAGAGAGTTATCTGATGAACAGAGAGAGAGTTATCTGATGAACAGAGAGAGAGTTATCTGATGAGCAGAGAGAGAGTTATCTGATGAACCGAGAGAGAGTTATCTGATGAACAGAGAGAGAGTTATCTGATGAGCAGAGAGAGAGTTATCTGATGAGCAGAGAGAGAGTTATCTGATGAACAGAGAGAGAGTTATCTGATGAGCAGAGAGAGAGTTATCTGATGAACACAGAGAGAGTTATCTGATGAACAGAGAGAGTTATCTGATGACCAGACAGAGAGTTATCTGATGACCAGACAGAGAGTTATCTGATGACCAGACAGAGAGTTATCTGATGACCAGACAGAGAGTTATCTGATGAACAGAGAGAGAGTTACCTGATGACCAGACAGAGAGTTATCTGATGAACAGAGAGAGAGTTACCTGATGAGCAGAGAGAGTTATCTGATGAACAGAGAGAGAGTTATCTGATGAGCAGAGAGAGTTATCTGATGAACAGAGAGAGAGTTACCTGATGACCAGACAGAGAGTTATCTGATGAACAGAGAGAGAGTTACCTGATGACCAGACAGAGAGTTATCTGATGAACAGAGAGAGTTACCTGATGACCAGACAGAGAGTTATCTGATGACCAGACAGAGAGTTATCTGATGACCAGAACAGAGAGTTATCTGATGACCAGACAGAGAGTTATCTGATGACCAGACAGAGAGTTATCTGATGACCAGACAGAGAGTTATCTGATGACCAGACAGAGAGTTATCTGATGACCAGACAGAGAGTTATCTGATGACCAGACAGAGAGTTATCTGATGACCAGACAGAGAGTTATCTGATGAACAGAGAGAGAGTTACCTGATGACCAGACAGAGAGTTATCTGATGAACAGAGAGAGAGTTACCTGATGAGCAGAGAGAGTTATCTGATGAACAGACAGAGAGTTATCTGATGAGCAGAGAGAGAGTTATCTGATGAACAGAGAGAGTTACCTGATGAACAGAGAGAGAGTTATCTGATGAACAGAGAGAGAGTTATCTGATGAGCAGAGAGAGAGTTATCGAGACAAAGGATATGTACCTTCAGCTGTACTCTCGCCTGTGTGTGTGTGTGTGTGTGTGTGTGTGTGTGTGTGTGTGTGTGTGTGTGTGTGTGTGTGGTGTGTGTGTGTGTGTGTGTGTGTGTGTGTGTGTGTGTGTGTGTGTGTGTGTGTGTGTGTGTGTGTGTGTGTGTGTGTTTGTGAAATTGTGAGTGTGTACTTGTGTGTGACAAGCACACACACACAATCCCTTTCCCAGTAGCCTCCCTGCAGACTTGCTCAATTATCAGTAGTAGATTTGAGAGTTGTGATCGCAGTGCTACCCATGACTACTGCACTGTGTAGTTATACCTGTGGAGATGATAATGGAGGTGGAGGTGTGTGTGTGTGTGTTTGTTTTCATGCTTGTATGTCAGTCTGTTCAATAGTCCTGGTACCCCTCTACCAGTCAGTGAGTCAGTCAGTCTGTTCAATAGTCTATAGATGCACCTCCATAGAAATAAAATGAAACATGAAGTAAATGCAGGAGACAAAAGCAGGAAGTAAAAGCAGGAAGTGTACCCATAAATCTCTGTTGTAAGTTGTTGAATAAACTCAACTGACAATATGCAAAATATATTATATTGCATGTGCCACATCAGTTACTATTATTTGAATAAACAGTCTACATTAATGTGGAAATTATTGCATCACAATACCAGGCACATATTTTGAGTGTACCAATGGGTTTACTAGTCAATTCCAATCCTGTTCCATTCATTCTATTTACAAGTCATATTACCAGGGTTAGAGGTTCTATTCATTCTATTTACCAGTCATATTACCAGGGTTAGAGGTTCTATTCATTCTATTTACCAGTCATATTACCAGGGTTACAGGTTCTATTTATTCTATTTACCAGGGTTACAGGTTCTATTCATTCTATTTACCAGTCATATTACCAGGGTTACAGGTTCTATTCATTCTATTTACCAGGGTTACAGGTTCTATTCATTCTATTTACCAGTCATATTGCCAGGGTTACAGGTTCTATTCATTCTATTTACCAGTCATATTACCAGGGTTAAAGGTTCTATTCATTCTATTTTCCAGGGTTACAGGTTCTATTCATTCTATTTACCAGTCATATTACTAGGGTTACAGGTTCTATTCATTCTATTTACCAGGGTTAGAGGTTCTATTCATTCTATTTACCAGGGTTAGAGGTTCTATTCATTCTATTTACCAGGGTTAGAGGTTATATTCATTCTATTTACCAGGGTTACAGGTTCTATTCATTCTATTTACCAGTCATATTACTAGGGTTACAGGTTCTATTCATTCTATTTACCAGGGTTAAAGGTTCTATTCATTCTATTTTCCAGGGTTACAGGTTCTATTCATTCTATTTACCAGTCATATTAATAGGGTTACAGGTTCTATTCATTCTATTTACCAGGGTTAGAGGTTCTATTCATTCTATTTACCAGGGTTAGAGGTTCTATTCATTCTATTTACCAGGGTTACAGGTTATATTCATTCTATTTACCAGGGTTAGAGGTTCTATTCATTCTATTTACCAGGGTTAGAGGTTCTATTCATTCTATTTACCAGGGTTAGAGGTTCTATTCATTCTATTTACCAGTCATATTACCAGGGTTAGAGGTTCTATTCATTCTATTTTCCAGGGTTACAGGTTCTATTCATTCTATTTACCAGTCATATTACCAGGGTTAGAGGTTCTATTCATTCTATTTACCAGGGTTACAGGTTCTATTCATTCTATTTACCAGTCATATTACCAGGGTTACAGGTTCTATTCATTCTATTTACCAGGGTTAGAGGTTCTATTCATTCTATTTACCAGTCATATTACCAGGGTTAGAGGTTCTATTCATTCTATTTACCAGTCATATTACCAGGGTTACAGGTTCTATTCATTCTATTTACCAGGGTTAGAGGTTATATTCATTCTATTTACCAGTCATATTACCAGGGTTACAGGTTCTATTCATTCTATTTACCAGTCATATTACCAGGGTTACAGGTTCTATTCATTCTATTTACCAGTCATATTACCAGGGTTAGAGGTTCTATTCATTCTATTTACCAGTCATATTACCAGGGTTACAGGTTCTATTCATTCTATTTACCAGTCATATTACCAGGGTTACAGGTTCTATTCATTCTATTTACCAGTCATATTACCAGGGTTACAGGTTCTATTCATTCTATTTACCAGTCATATTACCAGGGTTAGAGGTTCTATTCATTCTATTTACCAGTCATATTACCAGGGTTACAGGTTCTATTCATTCTATTTACCAGTCATATTACCAGGGTTAGAGGTTCTATTCATTCTATTCACCAGTCATATTACCAGGTTTACAGGTTCTATTCATTCTATTTACCAGGGTTAGAGGTTATATTCATTCTATTTACCAGTCATATTACCAGGGTTACAGGTTCTATTCATTCTATTACCAGTCATATTACCAGGGTTACAGGTGCTATTCATTCTATTTACCAGGGTTAGAGGTTCTATTCATTCTATTTACCAGTCATATTACCAGGGTTACAGGTTCTATTCATTCTATTTACCAGGGTTACAGGTTCTATTCATTCTATTTATCAGGGTTAAAGGTTCTATTCATTCTATTTACCAGTCATATTACCAGGGTTACAGGTTCTATTCATTCTATTTACCAGTCATATTACCAGGGTTAGAGGTTCTATTCCTTCTATTTACCAGTCATATTACCAGGGTTACAGGTTCTATTAATTCTATTTACCAGTCATATTACCAGGGTTACAGGTTCTATTCATTCTATTTACCAGGGTTAGAGGTTATATTCCTTCTATTTACCAGTCATATTACCAGGGTTACAGGTTCTATTAATTCTATTTACCAGTCATATTACCAGGGTTACAGGTTCTATTCATTCTATTTACCAGGGTTAGAGGTTATATTCATTCTATTTACCAGTCATATTACCAGGGTTACAGGTTCTATTCATTCTATTTACCAGTCATATTACCAGGGTTACAGGTTCTATTCATTCTATTTACCAGTCATATTACCAGGGTTACAGGTTCTATTCATTCTATTTACCAGTCATATTACCAGGGTTAGAGGTTCTATTCATTCTATTTACCAGTCATATTACCAGGGTTACAGGTTCTATTCATTCTATTTACCAGGGTTACAGGTTCTATTCATTCTATTTATCAGGGTTAGAGGTTCTATTCATTCTATTTACCAGGGTTAGAGGTTCTATTCATTCTATTTACCAGTCATATTACCAGGGTTACAGGTTCTATTCATTCTATTTACCAGTCATATTACCAGGGTTAGAGGTTCTATTCATTCTATTTACCAGTCATATTACCAGGGTTAGAGGTTCTATTCATTCTATTTACCAGTCATATTACCAGGGTTACAGGTTCTATTCATTCTATTTACCAGGGTTAGAGGTTCTATTCATTCTATTTACCAGTCATATTACCAGGGTTACAGGTTCTATTCATTCTATTTACCAGGGTTAGAGGTTCTATTCATTCTATTTACCAGTCATATTACCAGGGTTACAGGTTCTATTCATTCTATTTACCAGGGTTAGAGGTTCTATTCATTCTATTTACCAGTCATATTACCAGGGTTAAAGGTTCTATTCATTCTATTTACCAGTCATATTACCAGGGTTACAGGTTCTATTCATTCTATTTACCAGGGTTAGAGGTTCTATTCATTCTATTTACCAGGGTTACAGGTTCTATTCATTCTATTTACCAGTCATATTACCAGGGTTACAGGTTCTATTCATTCTATTTACCAGTCATATTACCAGGGTTACAGGTTCTATTCATTCTATTTACCAGTCATATTACCAGGGTTACAGGTTCTATTCATTCTATTTACCAGTCATATTACCAGGGTTAGAGGTTCTATTCATTCTATTTACCAGTCATATTACCAGGGTTACAGGTTCTATTCATTCTATTTACCAGTCATATTACCAGGGTTACAGGTTCTATTCATTCTATTTACCAGTCATATTACCAGGGTTACAGGTTCTATTCATTCTATTTACCAGTCATATTACCAGGGTTAGAGGTTCTATTCATTCTATTTACCAGTCATATTACCAGGGTTACAGGTGCTATTCATTCTATTTACCAGGGTTACAGGTTCTATTCATTCTATTTACCAGTCATATTACCAGGGTTACAGGTTCCAATCCTGTTCTTTTCATTGTATTTATATTTACATCTCTACCAACCAGTTTATAAGCTGGTGTGACATTAGTAGACTTATAGATAAATGGACATGATTGCCACATTTGTATGGATCCATGTTGGCTTTTCCATGTATTGAAACTAAACATTTCACAGACGTTTTAGTTCGGTGTAAGTTCAGCGTAAGATTCAAGAACAGACTTTTGCCATGGATCTAAGTCTGACTATGGTTTTTAGAAAACTGAATTCTGTATTACGCTGATGGAATGTTACATCATTACATCATTCTCTGCCATGAATATTCATATTTGTGTTAATGAAACATTAATGATAATAGATTGGATGAGACAGACGGGGAGGAGAGGAGGATGGGTAGAGAATGAATAGAGAGAGAGAGAGGAGAAGAGATGGATCATTCTGAGAGGATGGGGAGATATAGAGAGAAAGACAGAAAGAAAGAGCCTATTCTGAGACATCTGACATACCGTACATCTGGGCAGGATCATTCCATTCCTATTAATGTGCTAAATGCAGCCTAGCAGCCTAGCAAAATGTATAGCACCATAACTCACTTTTAGTTTTTATTATTTGACCTTTATTTTACTAGGCAAGTCAGGTTAAAGAACAAATTCTTTTTTTCAATGACGTCCTAGGAACAGTGGGTTAACTGGCTCGTTCAGGAGCAGGAAGACAGACAGATTTGTACCTTATCAGCTAACCTTTCGGTTACTAGTTCAATGCTCTAACCACTAGGCTACGCTGCTGCCCCCTATAGCTCACCTTAGCTCCCTGTAGCTCACCTTAGCTCACTGTAGCTCACCTTAGCTCACTGTAGCTCACCTTAGCTCACATTCGCTCACTATAGCTCACCTTAGCTCACTATAGCTCACCTTAGCTCACTATAGCTCATTATAGCTCACCTTAGTTCACCATAATGCACCTTTGCTCACTATAGCTCACCTTTGCTCACTATAGCTCACATTAGCTCACTATATCTCACATTAGCTCACTATAGCTCATCTTAGCTCACCATAACACAACTTAGCTCACTATAGCTCTCCTTAGCTCACCTTTGCTCACTATAGTTCAGCTCACTATAGATCACCTTAGCTCACTGTAGCTCACCTTAGCTCACTATAGCTCACCTTAGCTCACTATAGCTCACTGTAGCTCACTATAGCTCACTGTAGCTCACCTTAGCTCACTATAGCTCACCTTAGCTCACTATAGCTCACTATAGCTCACCATAACACACCTTTGCTCACTATAGCTCACCTTTGCTCACTATAGCTGACCATAATGCACCTTAGCTCACTATAGCTCACCTTTGCTCACTATAGCTCACCTTTGCTCACTATAGCTGACCATAATGCACCTTTGCTCACTATAGCTCACCTTAGCTCACTATAGCTCATATAGCTTGTCTTGCTGCTTTTTGCTCTATGTTGCTCTGTCTGTATGCTATGTCTTGTCCTATGTTGCTCTGTGTGTGCTCACTGCTCAATGATTGTCTATATTGTAATTGTTTTTAATAACCTGCCCAGGGACTGCGGTTGAAAATTAGCCGGCTGGCTAAAACCAGCACTTTTACTGAAATGTTGATTAATGTGTATTGTCCCTGAAAAAATAAAATTAACTCAAACTAAAACTATATCTCACCTTTGCTCACTATAGCTCACCTTAGCTCATTATAGCTCACCTTAGCTAATTATAGCTCACCTTAGCTCATTATAGCACACCTTACCTCACTATAGCTCACCTTTGCTCACTATAGCTCAGCTCACTATAGCTCACCTTTGCTCACTATAGCTCAGCTCACTATAGCTCACCTTTGCTCACTATAGCTCAGCTCACTATAGCTCACCTTTGCTCACTATAGCTTATTTTAGCTCACTATAGCTCACCTTAGCTCACTATAGCTCATCTTAGCTCACTATAGCTCACTTTGCTCACTATAGCTCACATAACGCACCTTAGCTCACTTTGCTCACTATAGCTCACCATAACGCACCTTAGCTCATTATAGCTCACCTTAGCTCACTATAGCTCACCTTAGCTCACCTTAGCTCATTATAGCTCACCTTTGCTCACTATAGCTCACTTTTGCTCACTATAGCTCACCTTCGCTCACATTAGCTCACTATAGCTCACCTTTGCTCACTATAGTTCACCATAATGCACCACCTTAGCTCATCATAGCTCGGGGCAGCAGCGTAGCCTAGTGGTTAGAGCGTTGCACTAGTAACCAAAAGGTTGCAAGATCAAATCCCCAAACAGTAGTTAACCCACTGTTACTAGGCTGTCGTTGTAAATAAGAATATGACCTTAACTGACTTGCCTAGTTAAATAAAGGAGAAATAGATAAAAAATAGCTCAATATACAGTAGCTCACCATAACAGCAAGCATCTAAAACTGACTTGAGTCAATTTTGCATTGTGCAGATCGGCTGTATCTGTCAACATCACATTTTTTCTTATTTTTAATTGCTGAAATCTGCGGGTCACAATCCCAACATTAATGGTACTGACTAATTTAGGCCACTGTAGAGCACCCAGCAGCGTAGCCTAGTGGTTAGAGCATTGGACTAGTAACCGAAAGGTTGCAAGTTCAAATCCCAGACCTGTCAAGGTACAAAATCTGTTGTTCTACCCCTGAACAGGCAGTTAACCTACTGTTCCTAGACCAGCATTGAAAATAAGAATTTGTTCTTAACTGACTTGCCTCCTAAAGGTAAATAAAAAATCTGCAGTCTCATTTTCTATCTTTCTCACTGATTTTCTTTCTCTCTCTCTCGCTCTCTCTCTCTCGCTCTCTGTCTCTCTCCTCTCTCTCTCTCTCTCGCTCTCACTCTCTCTCTCTCGCTCTCTCTCTCTCGCTCTCTCTCTCTCCTCTCTCTCTCTCTCGCTCTCGCTCTCTGTCTCTCTCTCTCTCTCCTCTCTCTCTCTCTCTCGCTCTCTCTCTCGCTCGCTCTCTCTCTCTCTCAAGCCTTACTTTAGACTAGAGAGATGAGTCTTAGCAGGCCTCTCAGTTTGAAAGCATGGGGGTACTCCCATGAGTGGCTATATATAGTTTCCTATAATACCTTCTCCTTGACCAGCTCCTGTCTAGTCCTGTCTTCTGAATACCTTCTCCTTGTCCAGCTCCTGTCTAGTCCTCTGTCTTCTGAATAACTTCTCCAGCTCCTGTCTAGTCCTGTCTTCTGAATACCTTCTCCTTGTCCAGCTCCTGTCTAGTCCTCTGTCTTCTGAATACCTTCTCCAGCTCCTGTCTAGTCCTCTGTCTTTTGAATACCTTCTCCTTGTCCAGCTCCTGTCTATAGTCCTGTCTTCTGAATACCTTCTCCTTGACCAGCTCCTGTCTAGTCCTGTCTTCTGAATACCTTCTCATTGTCCAGCTCCTGTCTAGTCCTGTCTTCTGAATACCTTCTCCTTGTCCAGCTCCTGTCTAGTCCTCTGTCTTCTGAATACCTTCTCCTTGACCAGCTCCTGTCTAGTCCTGTCTTCTGAATACCTTCTCCTTGTCCAGCTCCTGTCTAGTCCTCTGTCTTCTGAATACCTTCTCCTTGTCCAGCTCCTGTCTAGTCCTGTCTTCTGAATACCTTCTCCTTGACCAGCTCCTGTCTAGTCCTGTTTTCTGAATACCTTCTCCTTGACCAGCTCCTGTCTAGTCCTGTCTTCTGAATACCTTGTCCTTGGCCAGCTCCTGTCTAGTCCTCTGTCTTCTGAATACCTTCTCCTTGACCAGCTCCTTTCTAGTCCTGTTTTCTGAATACCTTCTCCTTGACCAGCTCCTGTCTAGTCCTGTCTTCTGAATACCTTGTCCTTGGCCAGCTCCTGTCTAGTCCTCTGTCTTCTGGATACCTTCTCCTTGACCAGCTCCTGTCTAGTCCTGTTTTCTGAATACCTTCTCCTTCTCCAGCTCCTGTCTAGTCCTGTTTTCTGAATACCTTCTCCTTCTCCAGCTCCTGTCCGGGATGATGGATGGTAGAGAGAGAGAGTGAGTATACCTCTGGTTGAGGACATAGAGGACGGGCAGATTAATTAAGATGAGGTGGAGAGAGATGGACTGTAGTGGGAGGTGGAGAGAGGTGGAGAGAGATGGACTGTAGTGGGAGGTGGAGAGAGGTGGAGGGAGATGGACTGTAGTGGGAGGTGGAGAGAGGTGGAGGGAGATGGACTGTAGTGGGAGGTGGAGAGAGGTGGAGAGAGATGGACTGTAGTGGGAGGTGGAGAGAGGTGGAGGGAGATGGACTGTAGTGGGAGGTGGAGAGAGGTGGAGAGAGATGGACTGTAGTGGGAGGTGGAGAGAGGTGGAGAGAGATGGACTGTAGTGGGAGGTGGAGAGAGGTGGAGGGAGATGGACTGTAGTGGGAGGTGGAGGGAGATGGACTGTAGTGTGAGGTGAAGGGAGGTGGAGGGAGATGGACTGTAGTGTGTAGTTCAGATCAGGTTAGTAGTTGTCAGACCAGGTTAGCAGTCCTCAGACCAGGTTAGTAGTGTTCAGACCAGGTTAGTAGGGTTCAGACCAGGTTAGTAGTGGTCAGACCAGGTTAATAGTTGTCAGACCAGGTTAGCAGTCCTCAGACCAGGTTAGTAGTGTTCAGACCAGGTTAGTAGTGGTCAGACCAGGTTAGTAGTGGTCAGACCAGGTTAGTAGTGTTCAGACCAGGTAAGTAGTAGTCATACCAGGTTAGTAGTGTTCAGACCAGGTTAGTATTGGTCAGACCAGGTTAGTATTGGTCAAACCAGGTTAGTAGTGGTCAGACCAGGTTAGTAGTGGTCAGACCAGGTTAGTAGTGTTCAGACCATGTTAGTAGTGTTCAGACCAGGTAAGTAGTGGTCATACCAGGTTAGTAGTGTTCAGACCAGGTTAGTAGGGTTCAGACCAGGTTAGTAGTTGTCAGACCAGGTTAGTAGGATTCAGACCAGGTTAGTAGTGGTCAGACCAGGTTAGTAGTGGTCAGACCAGGTTAGCAGTCCGGAGACCAGGTTAGTAGGGTTCAGACCAGGTTAGTAGTGTTCAGACCAGGTTAGTAGTGTTCAACCCAGGTTAGTAGTGTTCAGACCAGGTTAGTAGTGTTCAGACCAGGTTAGTAGTGTTCAAACCAGGTTAGTAGTGGTCAGACCAGGTTAGTATTGGTCAAACCAGGTTAGTAGTGTTCAAACCAGGTTAGTAGTGGTCAGACCAGGTTAGTATTGGTCAAACCAGGTTAGTAGTGTTCAGACCAGGTTAGTAGTGTTCAAACCAGGTTAGTAGTGTTCAGACCAGGTTAGTAGTGTTCAAACCAGGTTAGTAGTGGTCAGACCAGGTTAGTAGTGTTCAAACCAGGTTAGTAGTGTTCAGACCAGGTTAGTAGTGTTCAGACCAGGTTAGTAGTGTTCAAACCAGGTTAGTAGTGGTCAGACCAGGTTAGTATTGGTCAAACCAGGTTAGTAGTGTTCAGACCAGGTTAGTAGTGTTCAGACCAGGTTAGTAGTGTTCAGACCAGGTTAGTAGTGTTCAAACCAGGTTAGTAGTGTTCAGACCAGGTTAGTAGTGTTCAGACCAGGTTAGTAGTGTTCAAACCAGGTTAGTAGTGTTCAGACCAGGTTAGTAGTGTTCAAACCAGGTTAGTAGTGTTCAGACCAGGTTAGTAGTGTTCAGACCAGGTTAGTAGTGTTCAGACCAGGTTAGTAGGGTTCAGACCAGGTTAGTAGTGGTAGGACCAGGTTAGTAGTGTTCAGACCAGGTTAGTAGTGTTCAAACCAGGTTAGTAGTGTTCAAACTAGGTTAGTAGTGTTCAGACCAGGTTAGTAGTGTTCAAACCAGGTTAGTAGTGTTCAGACCAGGTTAGAAGTGTTCAAACCAGGTTAGTAGTGGTCAGACCAGGTTAGTAGTGGTCAGACCAGGTTAGTAGTGTTCAGACCAGGTTAGTAGTGTTCAAACCAGGTTAGTAGTGTTCAGACCAGGTTAGTAGTGTTCAAACCAGGTTAGTAGTGTTCAGACCAGGTTAGTAGTGTTCAGACCAGGTTAGTAGTGGTCAGACCAGGTTAGTAGTGGTCAGACCAGGTTAGTAGTGGTCAGACCAGGTTAGTAGTGTTCAGACCAGGTTAGTAGTGTTCAGACCAGGTTAGTAGTGTTCAAACCAGGTTAGTAGTGTTCAGACCAGGTTAGTAGTGGTCAGACCAGGTTAGTAGTGGTCAGACCAGGTTAGTAGTGTTCAGACCAGGTTAGTAGTGTTCAGACCAGGTTAGTAGTGTTCAGACCAGGTTAGTAGTGTTCAGACCAGGTTAGTAGTGTTCAGACCAGGTTAGTAGTGTTCAGACCAGGTTAGTAGTGTTCAGACCAGGTTAGTAGGGTTCAGACCAGGTTAGTAGTGGTCAGACCAGGTTACTAGTGTTCAGTGTTCAGACCAGGTTAGTAGTGGTCAGACCAGGTTAGTAGTGTTCAGTGTTCAGACCAGGTTAGTAGTGTTCAGACATAGATTCTAGACCTGGGCTATTAAAAATGTTAGCCTGGGTAGCCCAAAATCCTTACATTTCATCCCTCTATAGACAACAGGGTACAGGGATCTGTGAGTTCTATCCCTCAGTAGACAACAGGGTACAGTGATCTGTGACATCAGGGTACAGGGATCTGTGAGTTCCATCCCTCAGTAGACATCAGGGTACAGGGATCTGTGAGTTCCATCCCTCAGTAGACAACAGGGTACAGTGATCTGTGAGTTCCATCCCTCTATAGACATCAGGGTACAGGGATCTGTGAGTTCTATCCCTCAGTAGACAACAGGGTACAGTGATCTGTGAGTTCTATCCCTCAGTAGACATCAGGGTACAGGGATCTGTGAGTTCTATCCCTCATTAGACAACAGGGTACAGTGATCTGTGAGTTCTATCCCTCAGTAGACAACAGGGTACAGGTATCTGTGACATAAGGGTACAGGGATATGTGACAACAGGGTACAGGGATCTGTGAGTTCTATCCCTCAGTAGACAACAGGGTACAGTGATCTGTGAGTTCTATCCCTCAGTAGACATCAGGGTACAGGGATCTGTGAGTTATATCCCTCAGTAGACAACAGGGTACAGTGATCTGTGAGTCTATCCCTCAGTAGACAACAGGGTACAGGGATCTGTGACATAAGGGTACAGGGATCTGTGAGTTCCATCCCTCAGTAGACATCAGGGTACAGGGATCTATGACAACAGGGTACAGGGATCTGTGAGTTCCATCCCTCAGTAGACAACAGGGTACAGGGATCTGTGACATCAGGCTACAGGGATCTGTGACATCAGGTTACAGGGATCTGTGAGTTCCATCCCTCAGTAGACAACAGGGTACAGGGATCTATGACATCAGGGTACAGGGATCTGTGACAACAGGGTACAGGGATCTGTGAGTTCCATCCCTCAGTAGACATCAGGGTACAGGGATATGTGGGTTCCATCCCTCAGTAGACAACAGGGTACAGGGATCTGTGACATCAGGGTACAGGGATCTGTGAGTTCCATCCCTCAGTAGACAACAGGGTACAGGGATCTGTGACATCAGGGTACAGGGATCTGTGACATCAGGGTACAGGGATCTGTGAGTTCCATCCCTCAGTAGACAACAGGGTACAGGGATCTGTGACATCAGGGTACAGGGATCTGTGAGTTCCATCCCTCAGTAGACAACATGGTACAGGGATCTGTGACATCAGGGTACAGGGATCTGTGAGTTCCATCCCTCAGTAGACAACAGGGTACAGGGATCTGTGAGTTCTATCCCTCAGTAGACAACAGGATACAGGGATCTGTGAGTTCCATCCCTCTATAGACATCAGGGTACAGGGATCTGTGAGTTCCATCCCTCAGTAGACAACAGGGTACAGGGATCTGTGAGTTCTATCCCTCAGTAGACAACAGGATACAGGGATCTGTGAGTTCCATCCCTCTATAGACATCGGGGTACAGGGATCTGTGAGTTCCATCCCTCAGTAGACATCAGGGTACGGGGATCTGTGAGTTCCATCCCTCAGTAGACAACAGGATACAGGGATCTGTGAGTTCCATCCCTCAGTAGACAACAGGGTACAGGGATCTGTGAGTTCCATCCCTCAGTAGACAACAGGATACAGGGATCTGTGAGTTCCATCCCTCAGTAGACATCAGGGTACAGGGATCTGTGAGTTCCATCCCTCAGTAGACAACAGGGCACAGGGATCTGTGAGTTCCATCCCTCAGTAGACAACAGGGTACAGGGATCTGTGAGTTCCATCCCTCAGTAGACATCAGGGTACAGGGATCTGTGATATCAGGGTACAGGGATCTGTGAGTTCTATCCCTCAGTAGACAACAGGGTACAGTGATCTGTGAGTTCTATCCCTCAGTAGACAACAGGGTACAGGGATCTGTGACATAAGGATACAGGGATCTGTGACAACAGGGTACAGGGATCTGTGAGTTCTATCCCTCAGTAGACAACAGGGTACAGTGATCTGTGAGTTCTATCCCTCAGTAGACATCAGGGTACAGGGATCTGTGAGTTCTATCCCTCAGTAGACAACAGGGTACAGTGATCTGTGAGTTCTATCCCTCAGTAGACAACAGGGTACAGGGATCTGTGACATAAGGGTACAGGGATCTGTGAGTTCCATACCTCAGTAGACATCAGGGTACAGAGATCTATGACAACAGGGTACAGGGATCTGTGAGTTCCATCCCTCAGTAGACAACAGGGTACAGGGATCTGTGACATCAGGGTACAGGGATCTGTGACATCAGGTTACAGGGATCTGTGAGTTCCATCCCTCAGTAGACAACAGGGTACAGGGATCTATGACATCAGGGTACAGGGATCTGTGACAACAGGGTACAGGGATCTGTGAGTTCCATCCCTCAGTAGACATCAGGGTACAGGGATCTGTGAGTTCCATCCCTCAGTAGACAACAGGGTACAGGGATCTGTGACATCAGGGTACAGGGATCTGTGAGTTCCATCCCTCAGTAGACAACAGGGTACAGGGATCTGTGACATCAGGGTACAGGGATCTGTGACATCAGGGTACAGGGATCTGTGAGTTCCATCCCTCAGTAGACAACAGGGTACAGGGATCTGTGACATCAGGGTACAGGGATCTGTGAGTTCCATCCCTCAGTAGACAACATGGTACAGTGATCTGTGAGTTCTATCCCTCAGTAGACAACAGGGTACAGTGATCTGTGAGTTCTATCCCTCAGTAGACATCAGGGTACAGGGATATGTGAGTTCTATCCCGCAGTAGACAACAGGGTACAGTGATCTGTGAGTTCTATCCCTCAGTAGACAACAGGGTACAGGGATCTGTGACATAAGGGTACAGGGATCTGTGAGTTCCATCCCTCAGTAGACATCAGGGTACAGAGATCTATGACAACAGGGTACAGGGATCTGTGAGTTCCATCCCTCAGTAGACAACAGGGTACAGGGATCTGTGACATCAGGGTACAGGGATCTGTGACATCAGGTTACAGGGATCTGTGAGTTCCATCCCTCAGTAGACAACAGGGTACAGGGATCTGTGACATCAGGGTACAGGGATCTGTGAGTTCCATCCCTCAGTAGACAACATGGTACAGGGATCTGTGACATCAGGGTACAGGGATCTGTGAGTTCCATCCCTCAGTAGACAACAGGGTACAGGGATCTGTGAGTTCCATCCCTCAGTAGACAACAGGATACAGGGATCTGTGAGTTCCATCCCTCAGTAGACATCAGGGTACAGGGATCTGTGAGTTCCATCCCTCAGTAGACAACAGGGCACAGGGATCTGTGAGTTCCATCCCTCAGTAGACAACAGGGTACAGGGATCTGTGAGTTCCATCCCTCAGTAGACATCAGGGTACAGGGATCTGTGATATCAGGGTACAGGGATCTGTGAGTTCTATCCCTCAGTAGACAACAGGGTACAGTGATCTGTGAGTTCTATCCCTCAGTAGACATCAGGGTACAGGGATCTGTGAGTTCTATCCCTCATTAGACAACAGGGTACAGTGATCTGTGAGTTCTATCCCTCAGTAGACAACAGGGTACAGGTATCTGTGACATAAGGGTACAGGGATATGTGACAACAGGGTACAGGGATCTGTGAGTTCTATCCCTCAGTAGACAACAGGGTACAGTGATCTGTGAGTTCTATCCCTCAGTAGACATCAGGGTACAGGGATCTGTGAGTTATATCCCTCAGTAGACAACAGGGTACAGTGATCTGTGAGTTCTATCCCTCAGTAGACAACAGGGTACAGGGATCTGTGACATAAGGGTACAGGGATCTGTGAGTTCCATCCCTCAGTAGACATCAGGGTACAGGGATCTATGACAACAGGGTACAGGGATCTGTGAGTTCCATCCCTCAGTAGACAACAGGGTACAGGGATCTGTGACATCAGGCTACAGGGATCTGTGACATCAGGTTACAGGGATCTGTGAGTTCCATCCCTCAGTAGACAACAGGGTACAGGGATCTATGACATCAGGGTACAGGGATCTGTGACAACAGGGTACAGGGATCTGTGAGTTCCATCCCTCAGTAGACATCAGGGTACAGGGATCTGTGGGTTCCATCCCTCAGTAGACAACAGGGTACAGGGATCTGTGACATCAGGGTACAGGGATCTGTGAGTTCCATCCCTCAGTAGACAACAGGGTACAGGGATCTGTGACATCAGGGTACAGGGATCTGTGACATCAGGGTACAGGGATCTGTGAGTTCCATCCCTCAGTAGACAACAGGGTACAGGGATCTGTGACATCAGGGTACAGGGATCTGTGAGTTCCATCCCTCAGTAGACAACATGGTACAGGGATCTGTGACATCAGGGTACAGGGATCTGTGAGTTCCATCCCTCAGTAGACAACAGGGTACAGGGATCTGTGAGTTCTATCCCTCAGTAGACAACAGGATACAGGGATCTGTGAGTTCCATCCCTCTATAGACATCAGGGTACAGGGATCTGTGAGTTCCATCCCTCAGTAGACAACAGGGTACAGGGATCTGTGAGTTCTATCCCTCAGTAGACAACAGGATACAGGGATCTGTGAGTTCCATCCCTCTATAGACATCGGGGTACAGGGATCTGTGAGTTCCATCCCTCAGTAGACATCAGGGTACGGGGATCTGTGAGTTCCATCCCTCAGTAGACAACAGGATACAGGGATCTGTGAGTTCCATCCCTCAGTAGACAACAGGGTACAGGGATCTGTGAGTTCCATCCCTCAGTAGACAACAGGATACAGGGATCTGTGAGTTCCATCCCTCAGTAGACATCAGGGTACAGGGATCTGTGAGTTCCATCCCTCAGTAGACAACAGGGCACAGGGATCTGTGAGTTCCATCCCTCAGTAGACAACAGGGTACAGGGATCTGTGAGTTCCATCCCTCAGTAGACATCAGGGTACAGGGATCTGTGATATCAGGGTACAGGGATCTGTGAGTTCTATCCCTCAGTAGACAACAGGGTACAGTGATCTGTGAGTTCTATCCCTCAGTAGACAACAGGGTACAGGGATCTGTGACATAAGGATACAGGGATCTGTGACAACAGGGTACAGGGATCTGTGAGTTCTATCCCTCAGTAGACAACAGGGTACAGTGATCTGTGAGTTCTATCCCTCAGTAGACATCAGGGTACAGGGATCTGTGAGTTCTATCCCTCAGTAGACAACAGGGTACAGTGATCTGTGAGTTCTATCCCTCAGTAGACAACAGGGTACAGGGATCTGTGACATAAGGGTACAGGGATCTGTGAGTTCCATACCTCAGTAGACATCAGGGTACAGAGATCTATGACAACAGGGTACAGGGATCTGTGAGTTCCATCCCTCAGTAGACAACAGGGTACAGGGATCTGTGACATCAGGGTACAGGGATCTGTGACATCAGGTTACAGGGATCTGTGAGTTCCATCCCTCAGTAGACAACAGGGTACAGGGATCTATGACATCAGGGTACAGGGATCTGTGACAACAGGGTACAGGGATCTGTGAGTTCCATCCCTCAGTAGACATCAGGGTACAGGGATCTGTGAGTTCCATCCCTCAGTAGACAACAGGGTACAGGGATCTGTGACATCAGGGTACAGGGATCTGTGAGTTCCATCCCTCAGTAGACAACAGGGTACAGGGATCTGTGACATCAGGGTACAGGGATCTGTGACATCAGGGCACAGGGATCTGTGAGTTCCATCCCTCAGTAGACAACAGGGTACAGGGATCTGTGACATCAGGGTACAGGGATCTGTGAGTTCCATCCCTCAGTAGACAACATGGTACAGTGATCTGTGAGTTCTATCCCTCAGTAGACAACAGGGTACAGTGATCTGTGAGTTCTATCCCTCAGTAGACATCAGGGTACAGGGATATGTGAGTTCTATCCCGCAGTAGACAACAGGGTACAGTGATCTGTGAGTTCTATCCCTCAGTAGACAACAGGGTACAGGGATCTGTGACATAAGGGTACAGGGATCTGTGAGTTCCATCCCTCAGTAGACATCAGGGTACAGAGATCTATGACAACAGGGTACAGGGATCTGTGAGTTCCATCCCTCAGTAGACAACAGGGTACAGGGATCTGTGACATCAGGGTACAGGGATCTGTGACATCAGGTTACAGGGATCTGTGAGTTCCATCCCTCAGTAGACAACAGGGTACAGGGATCTGTGACATCAGGGTACAGGGATCTGTGAGTTCCATCCCTCAGTAGACAACATGGTACAGGGATCTGTGACATCAGGGTACAGGGATCTGTGAGTTCCATCCCTCAGTAGACAACAGGGTACAGGGATCTGTGAGTTCCATCCCTCAGTAGACAACAGGATACAGGGATCTGTGAGTTCCATCCCTCAGTAGACATCAGGGTACAGGGATCTGTGAGTTCCATCCCTCAGTAGACAACAGGGCACAGGGATCTGTGAGTTCCATCCCTCAGTAGACAACAGGGTACAGGGATCTGTGAGTTCCATCCCTCAGTAGACATCAGGGTACAGGGATCTGTGATATCAGGGTACAGGGATCTGTGAGTTCTATCCCTCAGTAGACAACAGGGTACAGTGATCTGTGAGTTCTATCCCTCAGTAGACAACAGGGTACAGGGATCTGTGACATAAGGATACAGGGATCTGTGACAACAGGGTACAGGGATCTGTGAGTTCTATCCCTCAGTAGACAACAGGGTACAGTGATCTGTGAGTTCTATCCCTCAGTAGACATCAGGGTACAGGGATCTGTGAGTTCTATCCCTCAGTAGACAACAGGGTACAGTGATCTGTGAGTTCTATCCCTCAGTAGACAACAGGGTACAGGGATCTGTGACATAAGGGTACAGGGATCTGTGAGTTCCATCCCTCAGTAGACATCAGGGTACAGAGATCTATGACAACAGGGTACAGGGATCTGTGAGTTCCATCCCTCAGTAGACAACAGGGTACAGGGATCTGTGACATCAGGGATCTGTGACATCAGGTTACAGGGATCTGTGAGTTCCATCCCTCAGTAGACAACAGGGTACAGGGATCTATGACATCAGGGTACAGGGATCTGTGACAACAGGGTACAGGGATCTGTGAGTTCCATCCCTCAGTAGACATCAGGGTACAGGGATCTGTGAGTTCCATCCCTCAGTAGACAACAGGGTACAGGGATCTGTGACATCAGGGTACAGGGATCTGTGAGTTCCATCCCTCAGTAGACAACAGGGTACAGGGATCTGTGACATCAGGGTACAGGGATCTGTGACATCAGGGTACAGGGATCTGTGAGTTCCATCCCTCAGTAGACAACAGGGTACAGGGATCTGTGACATCAGGGTACAGGGATCTGTGACATCAGGTTACAGGGATCTGTGAGTTCCATCCCTCAGTAGACAACAGGGTACAGGGATCTATGACATCAGGGTACAGGGATCTGTGACAACAGGGTACAGGGATCTGTGAGTTCCATCCCTCAGTAGACATCAGGGTACAGGGATCTGTGGGTTCCATCCCTCAGTAGACAACAGGGTACAGGGATCCGTGACATCAGGGTACAGGGATCTGTGAGTTCCATCCCTCAGTAGACAACAGGGTACAGGGATCTGTGACATCAGGGTACAGGGATCTGTGACATCAGGGTACAGGGATCTGTGAGTTCCATCCCTCAGTAGACAACAGGGTACAGGGATCTGTGACATCAGGGTACAGGGATCTGTGAGTTCCATCCCTCAGTAGACAACATGGTACAGGGATCTGTGACATCAGGGTACAGGGATCTGTGAGTTCCATCCCTCAGTAGACAACAGGGTACAGGGATCTGTGAGTTCTATCCCTCAGTAGACAACAGGATACAGGGATCTGTGAGTTCCATCCCTCTATAGACATCAGGGTACAGGGATCTGTGAGTTCCATCCCTCAGTAGACATCAGGGTACAGGGATCTGTGATATCAGGTTACAGGGATCTGTGAGTTCTATCCCTCAGTAGACAACAGGGTACAGTGATCTGTGAGTTCTATCCCTCAGTAGACAACAGGGTACAGGGATCTGTGACATAAGGATACAGGGATCTGTGACAACAGGGTACAGGGATCTGTGAGTTCTATCCCTCAGTAGACAACAGGGTACAGTGATCTGTGAGTTCTATCCCTCAGTAGACATCAGGGTACAGGGATCTGTGGGTTCCATCCCTCAGTAGACAACAGGGTACAGGGATCTATGACATCAGGGTACAGGGATCTGTGACAACAGGGTACAGGGATCTGTGAGTTCCATCCCTCAGTAGACATCAGGGTACAGGGATCTGTGGGTTCCATCCCTCAGTAGACAACAGGGTACAGGGATCCGTGACATCAGGGTACAGGGATCTGTGAGTTCCATCCCTCAGTAGACAACAGGGTACAGGGATCTGTGACATCAGGGTACAGGGATCTGTGACATCAGGGTACAGGGATCTGTGAGTTCCATCCCTCAGTAGACAACAGGGTACAGGGATCTGTGACATCAGGGTACAGGGATCTGTGAGTTCCATCCCTCAGTAGACAACATGGTACAGGGATCTGTGACATCAGGGTACAGGGATCTGTGAGTTCCATCCCTCAGTAGACAACAGGGTACAGGGATCTGTGAGTTCTATCCCTCAGTAGACAACAGGATACAGGGATCTGTGAGTTCCATCCCTCTATAGACATCAGGGTACAGGGATCTGTGAGTTCCATCCCTCAGTAGACATCAGGGTACAGGGATCTGTGATATCAGGTTACAGGGATCTGTGAGTTCTATCCCTCAGTAGACAACAGGGTACAGTGATCTGTGAGTTCTATCCCTCAGTAGACAACAGGGTACAGGGATCTGTGACATAAGGATACAGGGATCTGTGACAACAGGGTACAGGGATCTGTGAGTTCTATCCCTCAGTAGACAACAGGGTACAGTGATCTGTGAGTTCTATCCCTCAGTAGACATCAGGGTACAGGGATCTGTGAGTTATATCCCTCAGTAGACAACAGGGTACAGGGATCTGTGAGTTCCATCCCTCAGTAGACATCAGGGTACAGGGATCTGTGATATCAGGGTACAGGGATCTGTGAGTTCTATCCCTCAGTAGACAACAGGGTACAGTGATCTGTGAGTTCTATCCCTCAGTAGACAACAGGGTACAGGGATCTGTGACATAAGGATACAGGGATCTGTGACAACAGGGTACAGGGATCTGTGAGTTCTATCCCTCAGTAGACAACAGGGTACAGTGATCTGTGAGTTCTATCCCTCAGTAGACATCAGGGTACAGGGATCTGTGAGTTCTATCCCTCAGTAGACAACAGGGTACAGTGATCTGTGAGTTCTATCCCTCAGTAGACAACAGGGTACAGGGATCTGTGACATAAGGGTACAGGGATCTGTGAGTTCCATCCCTCAGTAGACATCAGGGTACAGAGATCTATGACAACAGGGTACAGGGATCTGTGAGTTCCATCCCTCAGTAGACAACAGGGTACAGGGATCTGTGACATCAGGGTACAGGGATCTGTGACATCAGGTTACAGGGATCTGTGAGTTCCATCCCTCAGTAGACAACAGGGTACAGGGATCTGTGACATCAGGGTACAGGGATCTGTGAGTTCCATCCCTCAGTAGACAACATGGTACAGGGATCTGTGACATCAGGGTACAGGGATCTGTGAGTTCCATCCCTCAGTAGACAACAGGGTACAGGGATCTGTGAGTTCTATCCCTCAGTAGACAACAGGATACAGGGATCTGTGAGTTCCATCCCTCTATAGACATCGGGGTACAGGGATCTGTGAGTTCCATCCCTCAGTAGACATCAGGGTACGGGGATCTGTGAGTTCCATCCCTCAGTAGACAACAGGATACAGGGATCTGTGAGTTCCATCCCTCAGTAGACAACAGGGTACAGGGATCTGTGAGTTCCATCCCTCAGTAGACAACAGGATACAGGGATCTGTGAGTTCCATCCCTCAGTAGACATCAGGGTACAGGGATCTGTGAGTTCCATCCCTCAGTAGGCAACAGGGCACAGGGATCTGTGAGTTCCATCCCTCAGTAGACAACAGGGTACAGGGATCTGTGAGTTCCATCCCTCAGTAGACATCAGGGTACAGGGATCTGTGATATCAGGGTACAGGGATCTGTGAGTTCTATCCCTCAGTAGACAACAGGGTACAGTGATCTGTGAGTTCTATCCCTCAGTAGACAACAGGGTACAGGGATCTGTGACATAAGGATACAGGGATCTGTGACAACAGGGTACAGGGATCTGTGAGTTCTATCCCTCAGTAGACAACAGGGTACAGTGATCTGTGAGTTCTATCCCTCAGTAGACATCAGGGTACAGGGATCTGTGAGTTCTATCCCTCAGTAGACAACAGGGTACAGTGATCTGTGAGTTCTATCCCTCAGTAGACAACAGGGTACAGGGATCTGTGACATAAGGGTACAGGGATCTGTGAGTTCCATACCTCAGTAGACATCAGGGTACAGAGATCTATGACAACAGGGTACAGGGATCTGTGAGTTCCATCCCTCAGTAGACAACAGGGTACAGGGATCTGTGACATCAGGGTACAGGGATCTGTGACATCAGGTTACAGGGATCTGTGAGTTCCATCCCTCAGTAGACAACAGGGTACAGGGATCTATGACATCAGGGTACAGGGATCTGTGACAACAGGGTACAGGGATCTGTGAGTTCCATCCCTCAGTAGACATCAGGGTACAGGGATCTGTGAGTTCCATCCCTCAGTAGACAACAGGGTACAGGGATCTGTGACATCAGGGTACAGGGATCTGTGAGTTCCATCCCTCAGTAGACAACAGGGTACAGGGATCTGTGACATCAGGGTACAGGGATCTGTGACATCAGGGTACAGGGATCTGTGAGTTCCATCCCTCAGTAGACAACAGGGTACAGGGATCTGTGACATCAGGGTACAGGGATCTGTGAGTTCCATCCCTCAGTAGACAACATGGTACAGTGATCTGTGAGTTCTATCCCTCAGTAGACAACAGGGTACAGTGATCTGTGAGTTCTATCCCTCAGTAGACATCAGGGTACAGGGATATGTGAGTTCTATCCCTCAGTAGACAACAGGGTACAGTGATCTGTGAGTTCTATCCCTCAGTAGACAACAGGGTACAGGGATCTGTGACATAAGGGTACAGGGATCTGTGAGTTCCATCCCTCAGTAGACATCAGGGTACAGAGATCTATGACAACAGGGTACAGGGATCTGTGAGTTCCATCCCTCAGTAGACAACAGGGTACAGGGATCTGTGACATCAGGGTACAGGGATCTGTGACATCAGGTTACAGGGATCTGTGAGTTCCATCCCTCAGTAGACAACAGGGTACAGGGATCTGTGACATCAGGGTACAGGGATCTGTGAGTTCCATCCCTCAGTAGACAACATGGTACAGGGATCTGTGACATCAGGGTACAGGGATCTGTGAGTTCCATCCCTCAGTAGACAACAGGGTACAGGGATCTGTGAGTTCTATCCCTCAGTAGACAACAGGATACAGGGATCTGTGAGTTCCATCCCTCAGTAGACATCAGGGTACGGGGATCTGTGAGTTCCATCCCTCAGTAGACAACAGGATACAGGGATCTGTGAGTTCCATCCCTCAGTAGACAACAGGGTACAGGGATCTGTGAGTTCCATCCCTCAGTAGACATCAGGGTACAGGGATCTGTGAGTTCCATCCCTCAGTAGACAACAGGGCACAGGGATCTGTGAGTTCCATCCCTCAGTAGACAACAGGGTACAGGGATCTGTGAGTTCCATCCCTCAGTAGACATCAGGGTACAGGGATCTGTGATATCAGGGTACAGGGATCTGTGAGTTCTATCCCTCAGTAGACAACAGGGTACAGTGATCTGTGAGTTCTATCCCTCAGTAGACAACAGGGTACAGGGATCTGTGACATAAGGATACAGGGATCTGTGACAACAGGGTACAGGGATCTGTGAGTTCTATCCCTCAGTAGACAACAGGGTACAGTGATCTGTGAGTTCTATCCCTCAGTAGACATCAGGGTACAGGGATCTGTGAGTTCTATCCCTCAGTAGACAACAGGGTACAGTGATCTGTGAGTTCTATCCCTCAGTAGACAACAGGGTACAGGGATCTGTGACATAAGGGTACAGGGATCTGTGAGTTCCATCCCTCAGTAGACATCAGGGTACAGAGATCTATGACAACAGGGTACAGGGATCTGTGAGTTCCATCCCTCAGTAGACAACAGGGTACAGGGATCTGTGACATCAGGGTACAGGGATCTGTGACATCAGGTTACAGGGATCTGTGAGTTCCATCCCTCAGTAGACAACAGGGTACAGGGATCTATGACATCAGGGTACAGGGATCTGTGACAACAGGGTACAGGGATCTGTGAGTTCCATCCCTCAGTAGACATCAGGGTACAGGGATCTGTGAGTTCCATCCCTCAGTAGACAACAGGGTACAGGGATCTGTGACATCAGGGTACAGGGATCTGTGAGTTCCATCCCTCAGTAGACAACAGGGTACAGGGATCTATGACATCAGGGTACAGGGATCTGTGACAACAGGGTACAGGGATCTGTGAGTTCCATCCCTCAGTAGACATCAGGGTACAGGGATCTGTGAGTTCCATCCCTCAGTAGACAACAGGGTACAGGGATCTGTGACATCAGGGTACAGGGATCTGTGAGTTCCATCCCTCAGTAGACAACAGGGTACAGGGATCTGTGACATCAGGGTACAGGGATCTGTGACATCAGGGTACAGGGATCTGTGAGTTCCATCCCTCAGTAGACAACAGGGTACAGGGATCTGTGACATCAGGGTACAGGGATCTGTGAGTTCCATCCCTCAGTAGACAACATGGTACAGTGATCTGTGAGTTCTATCCCTCAGTAGACAACAGGGTACAGTGATCTGTGAGTTCTATCCCTCAGTAGACATCAGGGTACAGGGATATGTGAGTTCTATCCCTCAGTAGACAACAGGGTACAGTGATCTGTGAGTTCTATCCCTCAGTAGACAACAGGGTACAGGGATCTGTGACATAAGGGTACAGGGATCTGTGAGTTCCATCCCTCAGTAGACATCAGGGTACAGAGATCTATGACAACAGGGTACAGGGATCTGTGAGTTCCATCCCTCAGTAGACAACAGGGTACAGGGATCTGTGACATCAGGGTACAGGGATCTGTGACATCAGGTTACAGGGATCTGTGAGTTCCATCCCTCAGTAGACAACAGGGTACAGGGATCTGTGACATCAGGGTACAGGGATCTGTGAGTTCCATCCCTCAGTAGACAACATGGTACAGGGATCTGTGACATCAGGGTACAGGGATCTGTGAGTTCCATCCCTCAGTAGACAACAGGGTACAGGGATCTGTGAGTTCTATCCCTCAGTAGACAACAGGATACAGGGATCTGTGAGTTCCATCCCTCAGTAGACATCAGGGTACGGGGATCTGTGAGTTCCATCCCTCAGTAGACAACAGGATACAGGGATCTGTGAGTTCCATCCCTCAGTAGACAACAGGGTACAGGGATCTGTGAGTTCCATCCCTCAGTAGACAACAGGATACAGGGATCTGTGAGTTCCATCCCTCAGTAGACATCAGGGTACAGGGATCTGTGAGTTCCATCCCTCAGTAGACAACAGGGCACAGGGATCTGTGAGTTCCATCCCTCAGTAGACAACAGGGTACAGGGATCTGTGAGTTCCATCCCTCAGTAGACATCAGGGTACAGGGATCTGTGATATCAGGGTACAGGGATCTGTGAGTTCTATCCCTCAGTAGACAACAGGGTACAGTGATCTGTGAGTTCTATCCCTCAGTAGACAACAGGGTACAGGGATCTGTGACATAAGGATACAGGGATCTGTGACAACAGGGTACAGGGATCTGTGAGTTCTATCCCTCAGTAGACAACAGGGTACAGTGATCTGTGAGTTCTATCCCTCAGTAGACACCAGGGTACAGGGATCTGTGAGTTCTATCCCTCAGTAGACAACAGGGTACAGTGATCTGTGAGTTCTATCCCTCAGTAGACAACAGGGTACAGGGATCTGTGACATAAGGGTACAGGGATCTGTGAGTTCCATCCCTCAGTAGACATCAGGGTACAGAGATCTATGACAACAGGGTACAGGGATCTGTGAGTTCCATCCCTCAGTAGACAACAGGGTACAGGGATCTGTGACATCAGGGTACAGGGATCTGTGACATCAGGTTACAGGGATCTGTGAGTTCCATCCCTCAGTAGACAACAGGGTACAGGGATCTATGACATCAGGGTACAGGGATCTGTGACAACAGGGTACAGGGATCTGTGAGTTCCATCCCTCAGTAGACATCAGGGTACAGGGATCTGTGAGTTCCATCCCTCAGTAGACAACAGGGTACAGGGATCTGTGACATCAGGGTACAGGGATCTGTGAGTTCCATCCCTCAGTAGACAACAGGGTACAGGGATCTGTGACATCAGGGTACAGGGATCTGTGACATCAGGGTACAGGGATCTGTGAGTTCCATCCCTCAGTAGACAACAGGGTACAGGGATCTGTGACATCAGGGTACAGGGATCTGTGACATCAGGTTACAGGGATCTGTGAGTTCCATCCCTCAGTAGACAACAGGGTACAGGGATCTATGACATCAGGGTACAGGGATCTGTGACAACAGGGTACAGGGATCTGTGAGTTCCATCCCTCAGTAGACATCAGGGTACAGGGATCTGTGAGTTCCATCCCTCAGTAGACAACAGGGTACAGGGATCCGTGACATCAGGGTACAGGGATCTGTGAGTTCCATCCCTCAGTAGACAACAGGGTACAGGGATCTGTGACATCAGGGTACAGGGATCTGTGACATCAGGGTACAGGGATCTGTGAGTTCCATCCCTCAGTAGACAACAGGGTACAGGGATCTGTGACATCAGGGTACAGGGATCTGTGAGTTCCATCCCTCAGTAGACAACATGGTACAGGGATCTGTGACATCAGGGTACAGGGATCTGTGAGTTCCATCCCTCAGTAGACAACAGGGTACAGGGATCTGTGAGTTCTATCCCTCAGTAGACAACAGGATACAGGGATCTGTGAGTTCCATCCCTCTATAGACATCAGGGTACAGGGATCTGTGAGTTCCATCCCTCAGTAGACATCAGGGTACGGGGATCTGTGAGTTCCATCCCTCAGTAGACAACAGGATACAGGGATCTGTGATTTCCATCCCTCAGTAGACAACAGGGTACAGGGATCTGTGAGTTCCATCCCTCAGTAGACAACAGGATACAGGGATCTGTGAGTTCCATCCCTCAGTAGACATCAGGGTACAGGGATCTGTGAGTTCCATCCCTCAGTAGACAACAGGGCACATGGATCTGTGAGTTCCATCCCTCTTTAGACAACAGGGTACAGGGATCTGTGAGTTCCATCCCTCAGTAGACATCAGGGTACAGGGATCTGTGATATCAGGGTACAGGGATCTGTGGCATCAGGATACAGGGATCTGTGACATCAGGGTACAGGGATCTGTGAGTTCCATCCCTCAGTAGACAACAGGGTACAGGGATCTGTGAGTTCTATCCCTCAGTAGACAACAGGGTACAGGGATCTGTGAGTTCTATCCCTCAGTAGACAACAGGGTACAGGGATCTGTGACATCAGGGTACAGGGATCTGTGACATCAGGATACAGGGATCTGTGAGTTCCATCCCTCAGTAGACAACAGGGTACAGGGATCTGTGACATCAGGGTACAGGGATCTGTGACATCAGGGTACAGGGATCTGTGACATCAGGATACAGTGATCTGTGAGTTCCATCCCTCAGTAGACAACAGGGTACAGGGATCTGTGACATCAGGGTACAGGGATCTGTGAGTTCCATCCCTCAGTAGACAACAGGGTACAGGGATCTGTGAGTTCCATCCCTCAGTAGACAACAGGGTACAGGGATCTATGAGTTCCATCCCTCAGTAGACAACAGGGTACAGGGATCTGTGACATCAGGGTACAGGGATCTGTGACATCAGGGTACAGGGATATGTGAGTTCCATCCCTCAGTAGACAACAGGGTACAGGGATCTATGAGTTCCATCCCTCAGTAGACAACAGGGTACAGGGATCTGTGACATCAGGGTACAGGGATCTGTGAGTTCCATCCCTCAGTAGACAACAGGGTACAGGGATCTATGACATCAGGGTACAGGGATCTGTGACAACAGGGTACAGGGATCTGTGAGTTCCATCCCTCAGTAGACATCAGGGTACAGGGATCTGTGGGTTCCATCCCTCAGTAGACAACAGGGTACCGGGATCTGTGACATCAGGGTACAGGGATCTGTGAGTTCCATCCCTCAGTAGACAACAGGGTACAGGGATCTGTGACATCAGGGTACAGGGATCTGTGACATCAGGGTACAGGGATCTGTGAGTTCCATCCCTCAGTAGACAACAGGGTACAGGGATCTGTGACATCAGGGTACAGGGATCTGTGAGTTCCATCCCTCAGTAGACAACATGGTACAGGGATCTGTGACATCAGGGTACAGGGATCTGTGAGTTCCATCCCTCAGTAGACAACAGGGTACAGGGATCTGTGAGTTCTATCCCTCAGTAGACAACAGGATACAGGGATCTGTGAGTTCCATCCCTCTATAGACATCAGGGTACAGGGATCTGTGAGTTCCATCCCTCAGTAGACATCAGGGTACGGGGATCTGTGAGTTCCATCCCTCAGTAGACAACATGGTACAGTGATCTGTGAGTTCTATCCCTCAGTAGACAACAGGGTACAGTGATCTGTGAGTTCTATCCCTCAGTAGACATCAGGGTACAGGGATATGTGAGTTCTATCCCTCAGTAGACAACAGGGTACAGTGATCTGTGAGTTCTATCCCTCAGTAGACAACAGGGTACAGGGATCTGTGACATAAGGGTACAGGGATCTGTGAGTTCCATCCCTCAGTAGACATCAGGGTACAGAGATCTATGACAACAGGGTACAGGGATCTGTGAGTTCCATCCCTCAGTAGACAACAGGGTACAGGGATCTGTGACATCAGGGTACAGGGATCTGTGACATCAGGTTACAGGGATCTGTGAGTTCCATCCCTCAGTAGACAACAGGGTACAGGGATCTGTGACATCAGGGTACAGGGATCTGTGAGTTCCATCCCTCAGTAGACAACATGGTACAGGGATCTGTGACATCAGGGTACAGGGATCTGTGAGTTCCATCCCTCAGTAGACAACAGGGTACAGGGATCTGTGAGTTCTATCCCTCAGTAGACAACAGGATACAGGGATCTGTGAGTTCCATCCCTCAGTAGACATCAGGGTACGGGGATCTGTGAGTTCCATCCCTCAGTAGACAACAGGATACAGGGATCTGTGAGTTCCATCCCTCAGTAGACAACAGGGTACAGGGATCTGTGAGTTCCATCCCTCAGTAGACAACAGGATACAGGGATCTGTGAGTTCCATCCCTCAGTAGACATCAGGGTACAGGGATCTGTGAGTTCCATCCCTCAGTAGACAACAGGGCACAGGGATCTGTGAGTTCCATCCCTCAGTAGACAACAGGGTACAGGGATCTGTGAGTTCCATCCCTCAGTAGACATCAGGGTACAGGGATCTGTGATATCAGGGTACAGGGATCTGTGAGTTCTATCCCTCAGTAGACAACAGGGTACAGTGATCTGTGAGTTCTATCCCTCAGTAGACAACAGGGTACAGGGATCTGTGACATAAGGATACAGGGATCTGTGACAACAGGGTACAGGGATCTGTGAGTTCTATCCCTCAGTAGACAACAGGGTACAGTGATCTGTGAGTTCTATCCCTCAGTAGACATCAGGGTACAGGGATCTGTGAGTTCTATCCCTCAGTAGACAACAGGGTACAGTGATCTGTGAGTTCTATCCCTCAGTAGACAACAGGGTACAGGGATCTGTGACATAAGGGTACAGGGATCTGTGAGTTCCATCCCTCAGTAGACATCAGGGTACAGAGATCTATGACAACAGGGTACAGGGATCTGTGAGTTCCATCCCTCAGTAGACAACAGGGTACAGGGATCTGTGACATCAGGGTACAGGGATCTGTGACATCAGGTTACAGGGATCTGTGAGTTCCATCCCTCAGTAGACAACAGGGTACAGGGATCTATGACATCAGGGTACAGGGATCTGTGACAACAGGGTACAGGGATCTGTGAGTTCCATCCCTCAGTAGACATCAGGGTACAGGGATCTGTGAGTTCCATCCCTCAGTAGACAACAGGGTACAGGGATCTGTGACATCAGGGTACAGGGATCTGTGAGTTCCATCCCTCAGTAGACAACAGGGTACAGGGATCTGTGACATC
Source organism: Oncorhynchus kisutch (assembly GCF_002021735.2). NCBI lineage: Eukaryota > Metazoa > Chordata > Actinopteri > Salmoniformes > Salmonidae > Oncorhynchus > Oncorhynchus kisutch. Next base: position 44,692,854 of record NC_034202.2, on the reverse strand, counting down.
AGGGTACAGGGATCTGTGACATCAGGGTACAGGGATATGTGAGTTCCATCCCTCAGTAGACAACAGGGTACAGGGATCTGTGACATCAGGGTACAGGGATCTGTGACATCAGGTTACAGGGATCTGTGAGTTCCATCCCTCAGTAGACAACAGGGTACAGGGATCTATGACATCAGGGTACAGGGATCTGTGACAACAGGGTACAGGGATCTGTGAGTTCCATCCCTCAGTAGACATCAGGGTACAGGGATCTGTGAGTTCCATCCCTCAGTAGACAACAGGGTACAGGGATCCGTGACATCAGGGTACAGGGATCTGTGAGTTCCATCCCTCAGTAGACAACAGGGTACAGGGATCTGTGACATCAGGGTACAGGGATCTGTGACATCAGGGTACAGGGATCTGTGAGTTCCATCCCTCAGTAGACAACAGGGTACAGGGATCTGTGACATCAGGGTACAGGGATCTGTGAGTTCCATCCCTCAGTAGACAACATGGTACAGGGATCTGTGACATCAGGGTACAGGGATCTGTGAGTTCCATCCCTCAGTAGACAACAGGGTACAGGGATCTGTGAGTTCTATCCCTCAGTAGACAACAGGATACAGGGATCTGTGAGTTCCATCCCTCTATAGACATCAGGGTACAGGGATCTGTGAGTTCCATCCCTCAGTAGACAACAGGATACAGGGATCTGTGATTTCCATCCCTCAGTAGACAACAGGGTACAGGGATCTGTGAGTTCCATCCCTCAGTAGACAACAGGATACAGGGATCTGTGAGTTCCATCCCTCAGTAGACATCAGGGTACAGGGATCTGTGAGTTCCATCCCTCAGTAGACAACAGGGCACATGGATCTGTGAGTTCCATCCCTCTTTAGACAACAGGGTACAGGGATCTGTGAGTTCCATCCCTCAGTAGACATCAGGGTACAGGGATCTGTGATATCAGGGTACAGGGATCTGTGGCATCAGGATACAGGGATCTGTGACATCAGGGTACAGGGATCTGTGAGTTCCATCCCTCAGTAGACAACAGGGTACAGGGATCTGTGAGTTCTATCCCTCAGTAGACAACAGGGTACAGGGATCTGTGAGTTCTATCCCTCAGTAGACAACAGGGTACAGGGATCTGTGACATCAGGGTACAGGGATCTGTGACATCAGGATACAGGGATCTGTGAGTTCCATCCCTCAGTAGACAACAGGGTACAGGGATCTGTGACATCAGGGTACAGGGATCTGTGACATCAGGGTACAGGGATCTGTGACATCAGGATACAGTGATCTGTGAGTTCCATCCCTCAGTAGACAACAGGGTACAGGGATCTGTGACATCAGGGTACAGGGATCTGTGAGTTCCATCCCTCAGTAGACAACAGGGTACAGGGATCTGTGAGTTCCATCCCTCAGTAGACAACAGGGTACAGGGATCTATGAGTTCCATCCCTCAGTAGACAACAGGGTACAGGGATCTGTGACATCAGGGTACAGGGATCTGTGACATCAGGGTACAGGGATATGTGAGTTCCATCCCTCAGTAGACAACAGGGTACAGGGATCTATGAGTTCCATCCCTCAGTAGACAACAGGGTACAGGGATCTGTGACATCAGGGTACAGGGATCTGTGAGTTCCATCCCTCAGTAGACAACAGGGTACAGGGATCTATGACATCAGGGTACAGGGATCTGTGACAACAGGGTACAGGGATCTGTGAGTTCCATCCCTCAGTAGACATCAGGGTACAGGGATCTGTGGGTTCCATCCCTCAGTAGACAACAGGGTACCGGGATCTGTGACATCAGGGTACAGGGATCTGTGAGTTCCATCCCTCAGTAGACAACAGGGTACAGGGATCTGTGACATCAGGGTACAGGGATCTGTGACATCAGGGTACAGGGATCTGTGAGTTCCATCCCTCAGTAGACAACAGGGTACAGGGATCTGTGACATCAGGGTACAGGGATCTGTGAGTTCCATCCCTCAGTAGACAACATGGTACAGGGATCTGTGACATCAGGGTACAGGGATCTGTGAGTTCCATCCCTCAGTAGACAACAGGGTACAGGGATCTGTGAGTTCTATCCCTCAGTAGACAACAGGATACAGGGATCTGTGAGTTCCATCCCTCTATAGACATCAGGGTACAGGGATCTGTGAGTTCCATCCCTCAGTAGACATCAGGGTACGGGGATCTGTGAGTTCCATCCCTCAGTAGACAACAGGATACAGGGATCTGTGAGTTCCATCCCTCAGTAGACAACAGGGTACAGGGATCTGTGAGTTCCATCCCTCAGTAGACAACAGGATACAGGGATCTGTGAGTTCCATCCCTCAGTAGACATCAGGGTACAGGGATCTGTGAGTTCCATCCCTCAGTAGACAACAGGGCACAGGGATCTGTGATATCAGGGTACAGGGCTCTGTGAGTTCTATCCCTCAGTAGACAACAGGGTACAGTGATCTGTGAGTTCTATCCCTCAGTAGACAACAGGGTACAGGGATCTGTGACATAAGGGTACAGGGATCTGTGACAACAGGGTACAGGGATCTGTGAGTTCTATCCCTCAGTAGACAACAGGGTACAGTGATCTGTGAGTTCTATCCCTCAGTAGACAACAGGGTACAGGGATCTGTGACATAAGGGTACAGGGATCTGTGAGTTCCATCCCTCATTAGACATCAGGGTACAGAGATCTATGACAACAGGGTACAGGGATCTGTGAGTTCCATCCCTCAGTAGACAACAGGGTACAGGGATCTGTGACATCAGGGTACAGGGATCTGTGACATCAGGTTACAGGGATCTGTGAGTTCCATCCCTCAGTAGACAACAGGGTACAGGGATCTATGACATCAGGGTACAGGGATCTGTGACAACAGGGTACAGGGATCTGTGAGTTCCATCCCTCAGTAGACATCAGGGTACAGGGATCTGTGAGTTCCATCCCTCAGTAGACAACAGGGTACAGGGATCTGTGACATCAGGGTACAGGGATCTGTGAGTTCCATCCCTCAGTAGACATCAGGGTACAGGGATCTGTGACATCAGGGTACAGGGATCTGTGACATCAGGGTACAGGGATCTGTGTGTTCCATCCCTCAGTAGACAACAGGGTACAGGGATCTGTGACATCAGGGTACAGGGATCTGTGAGTTCCATCCCTCAGTAGACAACATGGTACAGGGATCTGTGACATCAGGGTACAGGGATCTGTGAGTTCCATCCCTCAGTAGACAACAGGGTACAGGGATCTGTGAGTTCTATCCCTCAGTAGACAACAGGATACAGGGATCTGTGAGTTCCATCCCTCTATAGACATCAGGGTACAGGGATCTGTGAGTTCCATCCCTCAGTAGACATCAGGGTACGGGGATCTGTGAGTTCCATCCCTCAGTAGACATCAGGATACAGGGATCTGTGAGTTCCATCCCTCAGTAGACAACAGGGTACAGGGATCTGTGAGTTCCATCCCTCAGTAGACAACAGGGTACAGGGATCTGTGACATCAGGGTACAGGGATCTGTGACATCAGGTTACAGGGATCTGTGAGTTCCATCCCTCAGTAGACAACAGGGTACAGGGATCTATGACATCAGGGTACAGGGATCTGTGACAACAGGGTACAGGGATCTGTGAGTTCCATCCCTCAGTAGACATCAGGGTACAGGGATCTGTGAGTTCCATCCCTCAGTAGACAACAGGGTACAGGGATCCGTGACATCAGGGTACAGGGATCTGTGAGTTCCATCCCTCAGTAGACAACAGGGTACAGGGATCTGTGACATCAGGGTACAGGGATCTGTGACATCAGGGTACAGGGATCTGTGAGTTCCATCCCTCAGTAGACAACAGGGTACAGGGATCTGTGACATCAGGGTACAGGGATCTGTGAGTTCCATCCCTCAGTAGACAACATGGTACAGGGATCTGTGACATCAGGGTACAGGGATCTGTGAGTTCCATCCCTCAGTAGACAACAGGGTACAGGGATCTGTGAGTTCTATCCCTCAGTAGACAACAGGATACAGGGATCTGTGAGTTCCATCCCTCTATAGACATCAGGGTACAGGGATCTGTGAGTTCCATCCCTCAGTAGACATCAGGGTACGGGGATCTGTGAGTTCCATCCCTCAGTAGACAACAGGATACAGGGATCTGTGATTTCCATCCCTCAGTAGACAACAGGGTACAGGGATCTGTGAGTTCCATCCCTCAGTAGACAACAGGATACAGGGATCTGTGAGTTCCATCCCTCAGTAGACATCAGGGTACAGGGATTTTTTTATTTTTTATTTTACCTTTATTTAACCAGGTAGGCAAGTTGAGAACAAGTTCTCATTTACAATTGCGACCTGGCCAAGATAAAGCAAAGCAGTTCGACAGATAAAACGACACAGAGTTACACATGGAGTAAAAACAAACATACAGTCAATAATGCAGTATAAACAAGTCTATATACAATGTGAGCAAATGAGGTGAGAAGGGAGGTAAAGGCAAAAAAAAGGCCATGATGGCAAAGTAAATACAATATAGCAAGTAAAATACTGGAATGGTAGTTTTGCAATGGAAGAATGTGCAAAGTAGAAATAAAAAAATAATGGGGTGCAAAGGAGCAAAATAAATAAATAAATACAAATTAAATACAGTTGGGAAAGAGGTAGTTGTTTGGGCTAAATTATAGGTGGGCTATGTACAGGTGCAGTAATCTGTGAGCTGCTCTGACAGTTGGTGCTTAAAGCTAGTGAGGGAGATAAGTGTTTCCAGTTTCAGAGATTTTTGTAGTTCGTTCCAGTCATTGGCAGCAGAGAACTGGAAGGAGAGGCGGCCAAAGAAAGAATTGGTCTTGGGGGTGACTAGAGAGATATACCTGCTGGAGCGTGTGCTACAGGTGGGAGATGCTATGGTGACCAGCGAGCTGAGATAAGGGGGGACTTTACCTAGCAGGGTCTTGTAGATGACATGGAGCCAGTGGGTTTGGCGACGAGTATGAAGCGAGGGCCAGCCAACGAGAGCGTACAGGTCGCAATGGTGGGTAGTATATGGGGCTTTGGTGATAAAACGGATTGCACTGTGATAGACTGCATCCAATTTGTTGAGTAGGGTATTTGAGGCTATTTTGTAAATGACATCGCCAAAGTCGAGGATTGGTAGGATGGTCAGTTTTACAAGGGTATGTTTGGCAGCATGAGTGAAGGATGCTTTGTTGCGAAATAGGAAGCCAATTCTAGATTTAACTTTGGATTGGAGATGTTTGATATGGGTCTGGAAGGAGAGTTTACAGTCTAACCAGACACCTAAGTATTTGTAGTTGTCCACGTATTCTAAGTCAGAGCCGTCCAGAGTAGTGATGTTGGACAGGCGGGTAGGTGCAGGTAGCGATCGGTTGAAGAGCATGCATTTAGTTTTACTTGTATTTAAGAGCAATTGGAGGCCACGGAAGGAGAGTTGTATGGCATTGAAGCTTGCCTGGAGGGTTGTTAACACAGTGTCCAAAGAAGGGCCGGAAGTATACAGAATGGTGTCGTCTGCATAGAGGTGGATCAGGGACTCACCAGCAGCAAGAGCGACCTCATTGATGTATACAGAGAAGAGAGTCGGTCCAAGAATTGAACCCTGTGGCACCCCCATAGAGACTGCCAGAGGTCCGGACAGCAGACCCTCCGACTTGACACACTGAACTCTATCAGAGAAGTAGTTGGTGAACCAGGCGAGGCAATCATTTGAGAAACCAAGGCTGTCGAGTCTGCCGATGAGGATATGGTGATTGACAGAGTCGAAAGCCTTGGCCAGATCAATGAATACGGCTGCACAGTAATGTTTCTTATCGATGGCGGTTAAGATATCGTTTAGGACCTTGAGCGTGGCTGAGGTGCACCCATGACCAGCTCTGAAACCAGATTGCATAGCAGAGAAGGTATGGTGAGATTCGAAATGGTCGGTAATCTGTTTGTTGACTTGGCTTTCGAAGACCTTAGAAAGGCACGGTAGGATAGATATAGGTCTGTAGCAGTTTGGGTCAAGAGTGTCCCCCCCTTTGAAGAGGGGGATGACCGCAGCTGCTTTCCAATCTTTGGGAATCTCAGACGACACGAAAGAGAGGTTGAACAGGCTAGTAATAGGGGTGGCAACAATTTCGGCAGATAATTTTAGAAAGAAAGGGTCCAGATTGTCTAGCCCGGCTGATTTGTAGGGGTCCAGATTTTGCAGCTCTTTCAGAACATCAGCTGAATGGATTTGGGAGAAGGAGAAATGGGGAAGGCTTGGGCGAGTTGCTGTTGGGGGTGCAGTGCTGTTGTCCGGGGTAGGAGTAGCCAGGTGGAAAGCATGGCCAGCCGTAGAAAAATGCTTATTGAAATTCTCAATTATGGTGGATTTATCAGTGGTGACAGTGTTTCCTATCTTCAGTGCAGTGGGCAGCTGGGAGGAGGTGTTCTTATTCTCCATGGACTTTACAGTGTCCCAGAACTTTTTTGAGTTAGTGTTGCAGGAAGCAAATTTCTGCTTGAAAAAGCTAGCCTTGGCTTTTCTAACTGCCTGTGTATAATGATTTCTAGCTTCCCTGAACAGCTGCATATCACGGGGGCTGTTCGATGCTAATGCAGAACGCCATAGGATGTTTTTGTGTTGGTTAAGGGCAGTCAGGTCTGGGGAGAACCAAGGGCTATATCTGTTCCTGGTTCTAAATTTCTTGAATGGGGCATGTTTATTTAAGATGGTTAGGAAGGCATTTTTAAAAAATATCCAGGCATCCTCTACTGACGGGATGAGATCAATATCCTTCCAGGATACCCCGGCCAGGTCGATTAGAAAGGCCTGCTCGCAGAAGTGTTTCAGGGAGCGTTTTACAGTGATGAGTGGAGGTCGTTTGACCGCTGACCCATTACGGATGCAGGCAATGAGGCAGTGATCGCTGAGATCTTGGTTGAAGACAGCAGAGGTGTATTTAGAGGGGAAGTTGGTTAGGATGATATCTATGAGGGTGCCCGTGTTTAAGGTTTTGGGGAGGTACCTGGTAGGTTCATTGATTATTTGTGTGAGATTGAGGGCATCAAGTTTAGATTGTAGGATGGCTGGGGTGTTAAGCATGTTCCAGTTTAGGTCGCCTAGCAGCACGAACTCTGAAGATAGATGGGGGGCAATCAGTTCACATATGGTGTCCAGAGCACAGGATCTGTGAGTTCCATCCCTCAGTAGACAACAGGGCACATGGATCTGTGAGTTCCATCCCTCTTTAGACAACAGGGTACAGGGATCTGTGAGTTCCATCCCTCAGTAGACATCAGGGTACAGGGATCTGTGATATCAGGGTACAGGGATCTGTGGCATCAGGATACAGGGATCTGTGACATCGGGGTACAGGGATCTGTGAGTTCCATCCCTCAGTAGACAACAGGGTACAGGGATCTGTGAGTTCTATCCCTCAGTAGACAACAGGGTACAGGGATCTGTGAGTTCTATCCCTCAGTAGACAACAGGGTACAGGGATCTGTGACATCAGGGTACAGGGATCTGTGACATCAGGATACAGGGATCTGTGAGTTCCATCCCTCAGTAGACAACAGGGTACAGGGATCTGTGACATCAGGGTACAGGGATCTGTGACATCGGGGTACAGGGATCTGTGACATCAGGATACAGTGATCTGTGAGTTCCATCCCTCAGTAGACAACAGGGTACAGGGATCTGTGACATCAGGGTACAGGGATCTGTGAGTTCCATCCCTCAGTAGACAACAGGGTACAGGGATCTGTGAGTTCCATCCCTCAGTAGACAACAGGGTACAGGGATCTATGAGTTCCATCCCTCAGTAGACAACAGGGTACAGGGATCTGTGACATCAGGGTACAGGGATCTGTGACATCAGGGTACAGGGATATGTGAGTTCCATCCCTCAGTAGACAACAGGGTACAGGGATCTATGAGTTCCATCCCTCAGTAGACAACAGGGTACAGGGATCTGTGACATCAGGGTACAGGGATCTGTGAGTTCCATCCCTCAGTAGACAACAGGGTACAGGGATCTATGACATCAGGGTACAGGGATCTGTGACAACAGGGTACAGGGATCTGTGAGTTCCATCCCTCAGTAGACATCAGGGTACAGGGATCTGTGGGTTCCACCCCTCAGTAGACAACAGGGTACCGGGATCTGTGACATCAGGGTACAGGGATCTGTGAGTTCCATCCCTCAGTAGACAACAGGGTACAGGGATCTGTGACATCAGGGTACAGGGATCTGTGACATCAGGGTACAGGGATCTGTGAGTTCCATCCCTCAGTAGACAACAGGGTACAGGGATCTGTGACATCAGGGTACAGGGATCTGTGAGTTCCATCCCTCAGTAGACAACATGGTACAGGGATCTGTGACATCAGGGTACAGGGATCTGTGAGTTCCATCCCTCAGTAGACAACAGGGTACAGGGATCTGTGAGTTCTATCCCTCAGTAGACAACAGGATACAGGGATCTGTGAGTTCCATCCCTCTATAGACATCAGGGTACAGGGATCTGTGAGTTCCATCCCTCAGTAGACATCAGGGTACGGGGATCTGTGAGTTCCATCCCTCAGTAGACAACAGGATACAGGGATCTTTGAGTTCCATCCCTCAGTAGACAACAGGGTACAGGGATCTGTGAGTTCCATCCCTCAGTAGACAACAGGATACAGGGATCTGTGAGTTCCATCCCTCAGTAGACATCAGGGTACAGGGATCTGTGAGTTCCATCCCTCAGTAGACAACAGGGCACAGGGATCTGTGATATCAGGGTACAGGGCTCTGTGAGTTCTATCCCTCAGTAGACAACAGGGTACAGTGATCTGTGAGTTCTATCCCTCAGTAGACAACAGGGTACAGGGATCTGTGACATAAGGGTACAGGGATCTGTGACAACAGGGTACAGGGATCTGTGAGTTCTATCCCTCAGTAGACAACAGGGTACAGTGATCTGTGAGTTCTATCCCTCAGTAGACAACAGGGTACAGGGATCTGTGACATAAGGGTACAGGGATCTGTGAGTTCCATCCCTCATTAGACATCAGGGTACAGAGATCTATGACAACAGGGTACAGGGATCTGTGAGTTCCATCCCTCAGTAGACAACAGGGTACAGGGATCTGTGACATCAGGGTACAGGGATCTGTGACATCAGGTTACAGGGATCTGTGAGTTCCATCCCTCAGTAGACAACAGGGTACAGGGATCTATGACATCAGGGTACAGGGATCTGTGACAACAGGGTACAGGGATCTGTGAGTTCCATCCCTCAGTAGACATCAGGGTACAGGGATCTGTGAGTTCCATCCCTCAGTAGACAACAGGGTACAGGGATCTGTGACATCAGGGTACAGGGATCTGTGAGTTCCATCCCTCAGTAGACAACAGGGTACAGGGATCTGTGACATCAGGGTACAGGGATCTGTGACATCAGGGTACAGGGATCTGTGTGTTCCATCCCTCAGTAGACAACAGGGTACAGGGATCTGTGACATCAGGGTACAGGGATCTGTGAGTTCCATCCCTCAGTAGACAACATGGTACAGGGATCTGTGATATCAGGGTACAGGGATCTGTGAGTTCCATCCCTCAGTAGACAACAGGGTACAGGGATCTGTGAGTTCTATCCCTCAGTAGACAACAGGATACAGGGATCTGTGAGTTCCATCCCTCTATAGACATCAGGGTACAGGGATCTGTGAGTTCCATCCCTCAGTAGACATCAGGGTACGGGGATCTGTGAGTTCCATCCCTCAGTAGACATCAGGATACAGGGATCTGTGAGTTCCATCCCTCAGTAGACAACAGGGTACAGGGATCTGTGAGTTCCATCCCTCAGTAGACAACAGGATACAGGGATCTGTGAGTTCCATCCCTCAGTAGACAGCAGGGTACAGGGATCTGTGAGTTCCATCCCTCAGTAGACAACAGGGCACATGGATCTGTGAGTTCCATCCCTCAGTAGACAACAGGGTACAGGGATCTGTGAGTTCCATCCCTCAGTAGACATCAGGGTACAGGGATCTGTGATATCAGGGTACAGGGATCTGTGACATCAGGATACAGGGATCTGTGACATCAGGGTACAGGGATCTGTGACATCAGGATACAGTGATCTGTGAGTTCCATCCCTCAGTAGACAACAGGGTACAGGGATCTGTGACAACAGGGTACAGGGATCTTCGAGTTCCATCCCTCAGTAGACAACAGGGTACAGGGATCTATGAGTTCCATCCCTCAGTAGACAACAGGGTACAGGGATCTGTGACATCAGGGTACAGGGATCTGTGACATCAGGGTACAGGGATCTGTGAGTTCCATCCCTCAGTAGACAACAGGGTACAGGGATCTGTGAGTTCCATCCCTCAGTAGACAACAGGGTACAGGGATCTATGAGTTCCATCCCTCAGTAGACAACAGGGTACAGGGATCTGTGACATCAGGGTACAGGGATCTGTGACATCAGGGTACAGGGATCTGTGAGTTCCATCCCTCAGTAGACAACAGGGTACAGGGATCTATGAGTTCCATCCCTCAGTAGACAACAGGGTACAGGGATCTGTGACATCAGGGTACAGGGATCTGTGAGTTCCATCCCTAAATAGACAACAGGGTACAGGGATCTGTGAGTTCCATCCCTCAGTAGACAACAGGGTACAGGGATCTATGAGTTCCATCCCTCAGTAGACAACAGGGTACAGGGATCTGTGACATCAGGGTACAGGGATCTGTGAGTTCCATCCCTCAGTAGACAACAGGGTACAGGGATCTTCGAGTTCCATCCCTCAGTAGACAACAGGGTACAGGGATCTATGAGTTCCATCCCTCAGTAGACAACAGGGTACGGGGATCTGTGACATCAGGGTACAGGGATCTGTGACATCAGGGTACAGTGATCTGTGAGTTCCATCCCTCAGTAGACAACAGGGTACAGGGATCTGTGAGTTCAGGTCAGGACTGTCTGCTCCATAGTCAGATACTGACCATATGCTTTCTGTCACTTTCTGTGGACTCCATGGATTATTGGACTAGGCTCTCTCCTCTCTCTCATGGCTTGTCAGTTAATGAGTTATTATCGCTGCTGAACTAGACAAAGTGGTTTCTCTTTCACCTCGCCTCAATTAATTACACTTCACTTCCGTACATGTCTGCCCTCTTTCTCTCTCACACTCTCTCTCTCTCTCTCTCTAGATCTCAATCCCTCTCTCCCTCCTCTCCTCACTTTCCTCCCACCCTCCTTTTATATCTCTGTAATAACAAATGAAAGGGTGTCAAGTATTTAAACAAGCCAGAGGACATTAGCAGAAACATATTGTATTAGAAAGACAAACACAGTGTTTGCATCCCAAATGGCTCCCTATTCTCTATGTAGTGTACCCTATTCTCTATGTAGCGTACCCTATTCTCTATGTAGAGTACCCTATTATCTATGTAGTGTACCATATTCTCTATGTAGCGTACCCTATTCTCTATGTAGTGTACCCTATTCTCTATGTAGCGTACCCTATTCTCTATGTAGTGTACCCTATTCTCTAGGAAGTGTACCATATTACATATGTAGTGTACCCTATTCCTTATGCAGTGTACCCTATTCCCTATGCAGTGTACCCTATTCTCTAGGAAGTGTACCCTATTACATATGTAGTGTACCCTATTCCCTATGTAGTGTACCCTATTCCCTATGTAGTGTACCCTATTCTATATGTAGTGTACCCTATTCCCTATGTAGTGTACCCTATTCCCTATGTAGTGTACCCTATTCTCTAGGAAGTATACCCTATTCCCTATGTAGTGTACCCTATTCCCTATGTAGTGTACCCTATTCCCTATGTAGTGTACCCTATTCCCTGTGTAGTGTACCCTATTCCCTATGTAGTGTACCCTATTCCCTATGTACTGTACCCTATTCCATATGTAGTGTACCCTATTCCCTATGTAGTGTATCATATTCCTTATGTAGTGTACCCTATTCCCTATGTAGTGTACCCTATTCCCTATGCAGTGTACCCTATTCCCTATGTAGTGTACCCTATTCCCTATGCAGTGTACCCTATTCCCTATGTAGTGTACCCTATTCCATATGTAGTGTACCCTATCCCATATGTAGTGTACCCTATTCCCTATGTAGTGTACCTTATTCTCTAGGAAGTGTACCCTATTCCATATGTAGTGTACCCTATTACATTTGAGTGTACACTATTCCCTATGTAGTGTACCCTATTCCCTGTGTAGTGTACCCTATTCTCTATGAAGTGTACCCTATTCTCTATGTAGTGTACCATATTACCTTTGAGTGTACACTATTCCCTATGTAGTGTAACCTATTCCCTAGGTAGTGTACCCTATTCTCTATGTAGTGTACCCTATTCTCTATGTAGTGCACCCTATTCCCTTTGTAGTGTACCCTATTACCTTTGTAGTGTACACAATTCCCTATGTAGTGTACACTATTCCCTATGTAGTGTACCCTATTACCTTTGTAGTGTACCCTATTCCCTATGTAGTGAACACTATTACCTATGTAGTGTACCCTATTCTCTATAAAGTGTACCCTATTCCATATGTAGTGTACCCTATTCCATATGTAGTGTACCCTATTCCATATGTAGTGTACCCTATTCCCTATGTAGTGTACCCTATTCCATATGTAGTGTACCCTATTCCCTATGTAGTGTACCCTATGCCCTATGTATTGTACCCTATTCTCTCATCAGGGCCCTTTAGGCTCTGGTCTAGTGCAGTACATAGGGGATAGGCTGCCGTTTGGTAACGTGACACGTAACAGGTGTTTTCACAGCTTGTTCATTCTGTTTGATATTGGAGGTTAACTTTTAGACGTTTAGTCAGATGAAAGAAGTTTAACTTTCCCGTTCTCTCTTCTTCTCTTCTTCTCTCTGAGGTGTTCTGTTCGCCTTAAGGAGTGTGTTTGAATTTAAAATGCCTCTCGTCTCCCCTAGGAAGCAAGATTTTGTCCTTATTCCATCAATCAGAGAAAGGGGATTTGGAGAAATGTGTGTGTGTTGGGGGGTTATTCATGTGTGTGTGTGTGCTTGAGGGCGTGCTTGTGTGTGTGTGTGTTGGGGGGTTATCCGTGTGTGTGTGTGCTTGAGGGCGTGCTTGTGTGTGTGTGTGTGTTTGTGTGTGCGTGTGTGCTTGAGGGCGTGTGTGTGTGTGTGTGTGTGTGCTCTAGGGCGGGTGTGTTTATGTGTGTGTGTGCTCTAGGGCGTCCGTGTCGTGGGATTTGAAGCTGTGCTCGCTGCACTAGCTGTGTGATGAACTGTGGGCAAGTGGGATCCCTCCCTTCATAAAGATTCTAAGCAGAGAAATATCGCTTGACAAATTGATCTTTCATGTAATTCAACACTTGTTAATGGCTTTCTTACCATGATAAAGTCTTTGTGCTACTGTCTGTGTGTGTGTGCGTGTGCGTGTGCGTGTGTGCGTGTGTGTGCGTGTGTGTGTGCATATGCATGTGTTTGTGTGTCTTTCTGTGGGTGCATGTGTGAAATTAAAATAGTGTCTAGTCGTTTCCACTCCTCCTCTCTCCTTTCCTCTCTTCTCCCCTCCTCTTCTCTTATCTCCTCTTCTCTCCTCTTCTCCTCTCTGCTCCCCTCCTCTTCTCTCCCCTCCCCTCCTCTCCTCTCCCCTCCTCTTCACTTCTCCTCTCCCCTCCTCTCTGCTCCTCTTCTCTCCTCTTCTCTTCTCCTCTCTTCTCCCCTCCTCTCTTCTCCTCTCCCCCTCTCCTCTCCTCTCCTCTCCTCTCCTCTCCTCTCCTCTCCTCTCCTCTCCTCTCCTCTCCTCTCCTCTCCTCTCCTCTCCTCTCCTCTCCTCTCCTCTCCTCTCCTCTCCTCTCCTCTCCTCTCCCCTTATCTCCTCTCATCTCCTCTCTTCTCCCCTTCTCTCCTCTCCTCTCACCTCCTCTCTTCTCCTCTCCCCTCCTCCTCTCCCCTCCTCTCTTCTCCTCTCCTCTCCCTCCTCTCTTCTCCTCTCCTTTCCCCTCCTCCTCTCCTCTCCTCTCCCCTTCTCTCCTCTCCTCTCCCCTTCTCTCCTCTCCTCTCTCCTTTCCTCTCCCCTCCCCTCCACTCTTCTCCTAAAATAACCTAGGCTAGGAGGTATCAAATTAACATGTAGACATACACTGGAGCACAAAAACACTTTGATTACCACACTCTAAAAAAAGTGTGTGTGTTTGTAAATGTGTGTGCGTGTGTGTGTGTGTATACTCTCCTCTCCTCTCCCCTCCACTCCTCTCCTCTCCACTCCTCTCCTCTCCCATCCACCTCCTCTCCTCTCCCCACCCCTCCACTCTTCTCCTAAAATAACCTAGGCTAGGAGGTATCAAATTAACATGTAGACATACACTGGAGCACAAAAACACTGTGATTACCAAGCTCTAAAAAAAGTGTGTGTGTTTGTAAATGTGTGTGTATATAGTACTAACATCTCTGTGTGTGTGTGTGTGTGTGTGTGTGTGTGTGTATACAGTACTAACATCTCTCTGTTTGTGTGTGCGGACGTTTGTGTGTGTGTGTGTGTGTATATAGTACTAACATCTCTCTGTTTGTGTGTGTGTGTGTGTGTGTATACAGTACTAACATCTCTCTGTTTGTGTGTGCGGACGTTTGTGTGTGTGTGTGTTCTTCGGTAACCCAGCGCTAGATAAATATTGAACATATGCAGGGTTATTTTGAGCCAGTTAATTTAACAATCAGTTGGGAATGTTTTACTCTCATGCTGGGTTGACCTGCACTATAAATACCCTGTTCAACCTGCTACAGTCTTCCTCTAGTAAATACCCTGTTCAACCTGCTACAGCCATCCTCTAGTAAATACCCTGTTCAACCTGCTACAGTCATCCTCTAGTAAATACCCTGTTCAACCTGCTACAGCCTTCCTCTAGTAAATACCCTGTTCAACCTGCTACAGCCATCCTCTAGTAAATACCCTGTTCAACCTGCTACCGCCATCCTCTAGTAAATACCCTGTTCAAGCTGCTACAGCCATCCTCTAGTAAATACCCTGTTCAACCTGCTACAGCCTTCCTCTGGTAAAAATATAACACTTTGTATTCAGGACAAAAGGTTAATTGTTTTGCCACATTTTTTGCAGTATTACTTTAGTGCCTTGTTGCAAACAGGAAGCATGTTTTGGAATATATTTATTCTGTACAGGTTTCCTTCTCTTTCACTCTGTCCATTAGGTTAGTATTGTGGAGTAACTACAATGTTGTTGATCCATCCTCAGTTTTCTCCTATCACAGCCATTAAACTCTGTAACTGTTTTAAAGTCACCATTGGCCTCATGGTGAAATCCCTGAGCAGTTTCCTTCCTCTCCAGCAACTGAGTTAGGAAGGACACCTGTATCTTTGTAGTGACTGGGTGTATTGATACACCATCTGAAGTGTAATTAATAACTTCACCCTCCTCAAAGGGATATTCAATGTGTGTTTTTTAAATTTACCATGTATGAATAGGAGCCCTTCTTTGCGAGGCATTGGAAAACCTCCCTGGTCTTTGTGGTTGAATTTGTGTTTGAAATTCACTGCTCGACTGAAGGACCTTAGAGCTAAATGTAGACCTTAGAGCTAAATGTATGTGTGGGGTAGAGAGATGAGGCAGTCATTCAAAAAGAACATTATATATTATTGCACACAGAGTCCATGCAACTTATTATGTGACTTGTTAAGCACATGTTTTACTCCTGAACTTATTTAGTCTTGACATAACAAAGGGGATGAATACTTAGTGACTCAAGACATCTCAGCTTTTCATTTTTAATGAATTTGTAAAAAAATAAAAAATAAAAATGATATAAAACATAATTACACTTTGACATTATTGGGTATTGTGTGTAGGCCAGTAACCAATCATTTAAAACATGTAAAAATGTAAACCATTTAAAATTCAGGCTGTAACACAACAAAATGTGGATAAAGATAAAGTCTAGAGGTGTGAAGGCACTGTCCATGGGGCATCAGTTTCTAAGGTGTAGGGTTGAGTACCGGGTGGTAGCCGGCTAGTAACAGTGACTGAGGTTCAGGGCAGGGTACCGGGCGCCAGTATCGCCAGCTGATCTCTCATTAAATCATCAGTACTAAACTCTAAACTAGACACTAAACTAAACGCTAACCTCTAAACTCAAACTAAACCACACAGCTGAGCTCAGTTGCAACCAACGTCAGTCCACTCCAAAACGCGGATGTCAAGTTTATATTTTAATCTTGGTTGCAGCCAACATTTTTGCCCTCTAGTTGGTAATATTGTCGGGACAACTTAGTCCTGCTATATGAGCAGACTAAGGACGATCCATTTGACAATCATTCCGGTCAACTGAAATAAAGCATTTCCTAATTTCCCTCAGATAGTTTTTATTGTATTTATTGATCCGGTATTTTACCAGGTAAGTTGAATGAGAACACATTCTCATTTGCAGCAAGGACCTGGGAAATAATTACAGGGGAGAGGAGGGGGACGAATTAGCCAATTGTAAATTGGGGATTATTAGGTGCTCGTGATGGTTTGAGGGCCAGATTGGGAATTTAGCCAGAACACCGAGGTTAACACCCCTACTCTTATGATAAGTGCCCTCTGGCCCCTCCAACACCACTTCCAGCAGCATCTGATCTCCCATCCAGGAACTGATCAGGACCAACCCTGCTTAGCTTCAGAAGCAAGGCAGCAGTGGTATTCAGGGTGGTATGCTGCTGGCAATAGTATCTACAATTTACTCAACATTTTATGAATGTAAGGCTTGTGTTGTTGTTTACTTTTCATTTCCAATTAATGTAAATCATTAATAATGTCTTAATATGGTAATTCCTTATCAAAAAGGGGGAAAAGAAAGTATCCCTGAACTGCCCACTTCTAAAATTGGTTACTAAATCAAGCCAATCATGATTGAAGTGGCTTTCCAGGCTCCTTTTCACCTCATTTATCAACTGATCTACTAAAGGCTCAATAGGATTCAGGTCAATCATGTGTTGTGTCGAAGAAAAACATTTTTTTTACCCTTTACTTTGTTGTATTTATACTTGGGATATCTCTTTTCGTCAGGAAAATTCGTTTTTCTCAGACGAGGATGTCTTTAGCATATGTTTTCATTAAATGTATTACATTAAATGTCTAATCAAGGTATATCAAATGAAATAAATATGTTATAATGTTATAATGTAGACTTCTACTCATAGATCCCGAGTGACAGGACACATCGTCGATAGATCCCAAGTGACAGTACACATCGTCGATAGATCCCAAGTGACAGGACACATCGTCGATAGATCCCAAGTGACAGGACACATCGTCAATAGATCCCGAGTGACAGTACACATCGTCGATAGATCCCAAGTGACAGGACACATCGTCGATAGATCCCGAGTGACAGGACACATCGTCGATAGATCCCAAGTGACAGGACACATCGTCGATAGATCCCGAGTGACAGGACACATCGTCGATAGATCCCGAGTGACAGGACACATCGTCGATAGATCCCGAGTGACAGGACACATCGTCAATAGATCCCGAGTGACAGTACACATCGTCGATAGATCCCAAGTGACAGGACACATCGTCGATAGATCCCGAGTGACAGGACACATCGTCGATAGATCCCGAGTGACAGGACACATCGTCGATAGATCCCGAGTGACAGGACACATCGTCGATAGATCCCGAGTGACAGGACACATCGTCGATAGATCCCGAGTGACAGGACACATCGTCGATAGATCCCGAGTGACAGGACACATCGTCGATAGATCCCGAGTGACAGGACACATCGTCGATAGATCCCGAGTGACAGGACACATCGTCGATAGATCCCGAGTGACGTAACACAGCGTCGATAGATCCCGAGTGACAGGACACATCGTCGATAGATCCCGAGTGACAGGACACATCGTCGATAGATCCCGAGTGACAGGACACATCGTCGATAGATCCCGAGTGACAGTACACAGCTACTGTTGCTAAGTTAGGAGCTAGCTAACGTTGTTATTCGTTTTCACCAAGTAGCTGCCGGATTCTGCGACTGGCGCGATTGTCAATTTAGTAGCTGCTTTTTGCTCCACAGCAAA